>NC_059209.1:36206576-36326576 GCF_020615455.1 Coregonus clupeaformis | reverse complement strand
TGTAGGCCTAGTCATTTTTTGCAAATGGAAATGGCTAGGCCTACTATCGCAAATGATGAACTCTGTGTCAAGCACACCAGCCTACTTGTCCAATCACTTGTCTCAGTGATTGCACAAATGCATGATGGAACAATAGAATTAAAGAATGAGAATGTTGGCCAGTTATGCATCATCCATTATGTCATTGAGAATAAAATAAGTCGTTCACAGAACATAGAAACAAATAAACATTATTAAGATTTCTAAATGTTTTATTTCTGTGATGATCAGGCTTTGTTTTATGAGTAGGCAATAGGTGTAGGCATTGGTATAGGGATGAGCCTACAGCCATGTTGTAGCCCACCGCATTGTAGCCTATGCCTTGAATATAGCATAAATTACACAATTATTTACTCAAATATTTGACCTCTGACCAAAAAAAGAAAGAAAATATAAATAAATTCTAAGACACGTCACATAAAAGTACCATTTTGATCCAATAGAGGTCACGTGAATCCATAAAAGTAGGTTACGGATTTCATTGCAGCCTTGAGTCAGTCGGAAGAGCTGGGTACTTTTTCTAATTTTGCCTCTCTGGCTTCCGACATAAATGGCCAAATACGTGTCTTAAAATGGGTAAAACTAGTATTTTCACACCTTAGAGTTTAGATGACATAAAGGCTATGGATCAATTCGATTTGATTCCATTATCTATTATTATTGTATATGATTTGTATGCTAGAGAGGCAGATTGCAGTTTTAAAAAACCTCATCGCGTTTAAAATACAGGGTGCTCGCTTGCAATAGTCTTTCCCATTCGATGCAATAAGTGTAAATTGTAGGCCTATTTCTTATATGTTCATACATTTGTAGGTATGCTAGGGCCATAGCTAGGGCCATTGCCTCTGTAGGATTAGGCTGTGAAAGTGACCAAAGTGACTGTTTTCCACTCTGAGCGGAATGAGTTCAGTCGCCTTCCTGTGCGTTAGTTTGACAACTAGCTGTCAACCTGCAGTTTATAGAGGCAATCGGCTATCATCAGGACATCTATGAGAAGATGATCGTTCAATGGGGAAAGCAACATATTTTTCTAATCCCGGTATGCAAATGACCTGATTCGCGGACTGATTCGCGGACTCATATAGGTGAAATTTTACAGTTCTATTCGAGATTATAGTTTATTACTTCGAGATTCTATCACCACGAAGTAAGGCTATTGGGGACAACAAGAACAATTAGATTGTGTTCTCGTGAGTGTTGTAAATTAGTAATTGTCTACAACGTTCACGAGATGATCACGTTTGGCGGCTACAATATTTCTATAAATACTGTACGTAGGGTCCACTGTTGATGTGTCGCCAGCCGGTGAATTGAACATCGATACATTGTTGCGGCTCAGCTCAGTGCTGCGTGCGTGGGAACAAAGTAGCCCTCTAGTCTGAATCGCTCTTGTCTGTCTGCCTCATGTGCCGTGTCCCTTTTTCCACCAGCGTCCAACGATAATGCCTCAACACAAAGTCAGGCTGGTGGTGACAGGAGATCATTTTGGGTACTGTCCGAAGAGGAATCAGGGGGTAGTGGATTGTTTCCAAGCCGGGGGCATTTCTAATGTGTCCTTTCTGGTTAACGCCTCCTTGGCGAAAGAAGCGACAGAGCTGGCCAAAAGTAGATGTAGTATAGTAGGCTACTGAGTTTACTTTCATAGCTCATTTGTGACCTTTAATAGACTACAGATGAAGTTACATTAAAGGTGTGTTCGTACATTTAATCTGGAGTGTCAGAGTGCGCTCTGGGCGTTCGTAAAGTCAGAGCGTTGTCAGATTGTCCGTTCGTAAATTCAGAGCGTTGTCAGATTGTCCGTTCGTAAATTCAGAGCGTTGTCAGATTGTCCGTTCGTAAATTCAGAGCGTTGTCAGATTGTCTGTTCGTAAATTCAGAGTGTTTCGCAGTCAAGCAGCCAAGCTAAGTGGGTTAGCTTGCTAGCTACTTCCAGTTACAAATGAGAGAACACCTCACTCTGACCATTTTACTCGCCCTAGCAGAGCTGGTTAGGCTGTTTTCATGTTATCCAGATCTTTGGTGACTGTAACTGTGCTCCTGGCAACAATTTAATTACGCTTTTTTGCCGACGTTTACTGACACCGTCCATATTCAACCGCTGTTGAGCGTTCATAAATTAGGCAGTTATTCTGCGCTCTGGCACACAGTTATTCTGCGCCCTGGCACACTAAAACGAGAGAGCTCTGACATCGGAGTAGATAGCCAGAGTGAATTTACGAACGCAACCTAAATTGGTTTGAAAACACAGTAACTTCATGATAGGGGACATTCAGTTAACTTTTCCATGTGTCGGTGGTGCGATGGTTTGAATGAAAGGTGTATTGTATTCATTTAGACCTAGATTCAATGTTTGATTTCCTGTCATCTATCCATGATTGAAGAGTTGTTAATCTAGCAGCATACCACATTAGAGCTAACATTTACATTTTAGTCATTTAGCAGAAGCTCTTATCCAGAGCGACTTACAGTTAGTGAGTGCATACATTCTATTTTTTATTTTTCATACTGGCCCCCCGTGGGAAACGAACCCACAACCCTGGCGTTGCAAACGCCATGCTCTACCAACTGAGCTACATCCCTGACGGCCATTCCATTCCCTCCCCTACCCTGGACGACGCCGGGCCAATTGTGCGCCGCCCCATGGCTAAGATAGTTGTATGACATTTCAGTGCAGGGTTAGTCGACTGTAGACCCAGAACGCGTTGGAGAGACTGTAAACCAACTGGAGAGCCCAAAATGTTTGAAATATTCCTTTCCACCTCTTTCCAGGAATCTTTAACAATGGGACAGTACAAGATGACATGTGCATACAGTAAGTAGATCTGTGCAGCTTACATTTGAGACAGTCCCCAGAACATGCAGGGTCATATTTACTTCTGACAACAGGTGTAGTTTATAATTGATGTATAATTTGAAACTGTAGCGCATGAGTTTTATATAGGAACAACATATTTTCTTCGCATTGGTAAGAATAACAATTATCGATGCTCACCCCAAAGTCTTGCTGCCATGCATGCTTGCTACTATCAGTGTTGACCATGCCTTTAGAAAAAAGACTGGCGTATAAGTAGGTTATTTTCTTCTTTTTTAGAGAGCTAGCAGGGAGTATGAGTCCCCCCAGCTTTTTAAGGCCAGATCCCTCCTTGTAAAAGGACATTTAATTAATAAAGCTTCCAAGCTGAAGGAAAGGGTCAAATTGTGAGTGTGCTAAACCACATTCTTGTTGCAGGAAAGACTTAGGGAGCCATCGTAAAACAAATCATTCAATGTCGTAATTACTGTCTGTACATGAAGGAGGAAATACAGAGATTGATAACAATCGGAACACAGAATGAATATCTACTGTATACAATTTTTAAAACATTACAATACATTCACAACAGATTTCACAACACATTAAGTGTGTGCCCTCAGGCCACTACTCCACTACCACATATCTACAACAGAAAATCCATGTGTATGTGTGTATAGTGCATATGTTATCGTGTGTTTATGCATGTGTCTGTGCCTATGTTTGTGTTGCTTCACAGTCCCCGCTGTTCCATAAGGTGTATTTTTATCTGTTTTTTAAATCACATTTTCCTGGTTGCATGAGTTACATGATGTGGAATAGAGTTTCATGTAGTCATGGCTCTATGTAGTACTGTGCGCCTCCCATAGTCTGTTCTGGACTTGGGGACTGTGAAGAGACCTCTGGTGGCATGTCTTGTGGGGTATGCGTGGGTGTCCGAGCTGTGTGCCAGTAGTTCAAAACAGACAGCATTCAACATGTCAATACCTCTCACAAATACAAGTAGTGATGAAGTCAATCTCTCCTCCACTTTGAGCCAAGAGAGATCGACATGGATATTATTAATGTTAGCACTCTGTGTGCATCCAAGGGCCATGAAGCACATTAACCTGGGGTTTACGCCACTGATGATGTCATGAGTCATGTGGTTTGTTTATATGGTTGCTAGGTGATCTAATCTAGATGAAAAATATGTCCACCATGTTTACTTAATCCAACTAATAAATTAATGTTACTGTATTTATTAAAGCAGGTTAGTCCACTCTGTAGTAATTGGAACTGCTTGTTGTTTAAACATGTAGTGCTTTTTACCATGTGGTTGTCATGGGTGACACTTTATATTAAATTATTTATAAAGGGTCAGCGGGGTGGTGGCACAGGAATCCTCATCTCTCCCAAGTGGACATTCTCAATTTTTCCCCTGACCCATCTGTCTATCTCCTCATTTGAATTCCATGCTGTCACAGTCACTAGCCCATTTAAGCTTAATATCCTTGTCATCTATCGCCCTCCAGGTTCCCTTGGAGAGTTCATCAATGAGCTTGACGCCTTGATAAGTTCCTTTCTGAGGATGGCTCACCCTCACAGTTCTGGGGATTTCAACCTCCCTACGTCTACATTTGACTCATTTCTCTCTGCCTCCTTCTTTCCACTCCTCTCCTCCTTTGACCTCACCCCTCACCGTCCCCCTACTCACAAGGCAGGCAATACGCTTGACCTCATCTTTACCAGATGCTGTTGTTCTACTAATCTCACTGCAACTCCCTCCAAGTCTCCGACCACTACTTTGTATCCTTTTCTCTCTCCCTCTCCTCCAACACTACTCACTCTGCCCCTACACAGATGGTAATGCGCCGTCGCAACCTTCGCTCTCTCTCTCCCGCTACTCTCTCCTCTTCCATCCTATCATCTCTTCCCTCTGCTCAATCCTTCTCCTCCAATCTCCTGATTCTGCCTCCTCAACCCTCCTCTCCTCCCTTTCTGCATCCTTTGACTCTCTATGTCCCCTATCCTCCCGGCCGGCTCGGTCCAACCCTCCAGCTCCGTGGCTTGATGACTCATTGCGAGCTCACAGAACAGAGCTCCGGGCAGCTGAGCGGAAATGGAAGAATACTAGACTCCCCGCGGACCTGGCATCTTTTCACTCCCTCCTCTCTACATTTTCTTCATCTGTTTCTGCTGCTAAGGCCACTTTCTACCACTCTAAATTCCAAGCATCTGCCTCTAACCCTAGGAAGCTCTTTGACACATTCTCCTCCCTGCTGAATCCCCCCATCCTCCCTCTCTGTGGATGACTTCTACAACCATTTTGAAAAGAAGGTTGACGACATCCGATCCTCGTTTGTTAAGTCAAATGACACTGCTGGTCCTGCTCACACTGCCCTACCCTATGCTTTGACTTCTTTCTCCCCTCTCTCTCCAGATAAAATCTTGCGACTTGTGACGGAAGGCCGCCCAACAACCTGCCCGCTTGACCCTATCCCCTCCTCTCTTCTCCAGACCATCTCCGGTGACCTTCTCCCTTACCTCACCTCGCTGATCAACTCATCCTTGACCGCTGGCTATGTCCCTTCCGTCTTCAAGAGAGCGAGAGTTGCACCCCTTCTAAAAACCAACACTCGATCCCTCTGATGTCAACAACTACAGACCAGTATCCCTTCTCTCTTTTCTCTCCAAAACTATTGAGCGTGCCGTCTTTAGCCAACTCTCTTGCTATCTCTCTCAGAATGACCTTCTTGATCCAAACCAGTCAGGTTTCAAGACTGGTCATTCAACTGAGACTGCTCTTCTCTGTGTCACGGAGGCTCTCCGCACTGCTAAAGCTAACTCTCTCTCCTCTGCTCTTGTCCTTCTAGACCTGTCTGCTGCCTTTGATACTGTGAACCATCAGATCCTCCTCTCCACCCTCTCCGAGCTGGGCATCTCCGGCGCGGCTCACTCTTGGATTGCGTCCTACCTGACCGGTCGCACCTACCAAGTGGCGTGGCTCTCACCACTGGTGTCCCCCAGGGCTCAGTTCTAGGCCCTCTCCTATTCTCGCTATACACCAAGTCACTTGGCTCTGTCATATCCTCACATGGTCTCTCCTATCATTGCTACGCTGACGACACACAACTAATCTTCTCCTTTCCCCCTTCTGATAACCAGGTGGCGAATCGCATCTCTGCATGTCTGGCAGACATATCAGTATGGATGACGGATCACCACCTCAAGCTGAACCTTGGCAAGACGGAGCTGCTCTTCCTCCCGGGGAAGGACTGCCTGTTCCATGATCTCGCCATCACGGTTGACAACTCCGTTGTGTCCTCCTCCCAGAGTGCGAAGAGCCTTGGCGTGACCCTGGACAACACCCTGTCGTTCTTCGCTAACATCAAGGCGGTGACCCGATCCTGTAGGTTCATGCTCTACAACATTCGGAGTGTACGACCCTGCCTTACACAGAAAGCGGCACAGGTCCTAATCCAGGCACTTGTCATCTCCCGTCTGGATTACTGCAACTCGCTGTTGGCTGGGCTCCCTGCCTGTGCCATTAAACCCCTACAACTCATCCAGAATGCCGCAGCCCGTCTGGTGTTCAACCTTCCCAAGTTCTCTCACGTCACCCCGCTCCTCCGCACACTCCACTGGCTTCCAGTTGAAGCTCGCATCTGCTACAAGACCATGGTGCTTGCCTACGGAGCTGTGAGGGGAACGGCACCTCCGTACCTTCAGGCTCTGATCAGTCCCTACACCCAAACGAGGGCATTGCGTTCATCCACCTCTGGTCTGCTGGCTCCCCTACCTCTGCGGAAGCATAGTTCCCGCTCAGCCCAGTCAAAACTGTTCGCTGCTCTGGCACCCCAATGGTGGAACCCTCACGACGCCAGGACAGCGGAGTCACTCACCACCTTCCGGAGACATTTGAAACCCCACCTCTTTAAGGAATACCTGGGATAGGATAAAGTAATCCTTCTACCCCCCCTTACCCCAACCCCCCAAAAAATAAATAAAAATAAATGGTAAAGTGGTTATCCCACTGGCTATAAGGTGAATGCACCTATTTGTAAGTCGCTCTGGATAAGAGCGTGTCACGCTCTGGCTCCGGGACTCTGTATGTTGAGCCAGGGTGTGTTCGTTTATGTGTTCTGTTTCTATGTTGGGTGTTCTAGGTTGTCTATTTCTGTGTTTGCCTGAGTGACTCCCAATCAGAGGCAACGAGTGTCAGCTGTTCGCTGGTTGTCTCTGATTGGGAGCCATATTTAAACTGTCTGTTTTCACCTTGTGGTTGTGGGTTTTTGTTCCGTGTCGGTATTTGTTTACCGTTGGACGTTACGAGTCATTTATTGTTTTGTTCGTGCTTTATTAAATAAATTCTAAACATGTTCATTCAACACGCTGCGCATTGGTCTACTTCTCTCCCTGACGATCGTGACAGAGCGTCTGCTAAATGACGTAAATGTAAATGTTATCAGATCAGTAGTTAACAGATTAGTAGTTAACAGGCAAGTAGCTTAGTGGTTAAGAGCATAGTGCCAGTAACCGAAAGGTCGCTGGTTCTAATCCCCGAGCCGACTAGGTGAAAAATCTGTCGATGTGCCCTTGAGCAAGGCACTTAACCCTAATTGCTCCTGTAAGTCGCTCTGGATAAGAGCGTCTGCTAAATGACTAAAATGTTAACAGATCAGTAATAATGATATATGTCAGTTTGATGCGTGACAAATAGCTGAATCTAATGTGGTGGCTCTGGTATCTGTGTCTGAGGTGTTTGTCCAGGTGCTGTCTGACTGTGGGATCCCCTATGCGTGTGTTACAGTGGAGCGTGGTCTACAAGCATGTCCCTGGCTGTCCACTGTCCTCAGAGACTTCTACACTCAGCTAGAGAAGGACGTGCTGGAGTCAGACAACATGGCATCAGGTAGGAGACATTCAGTCACACACTGTAGTACTGAATGTGATGATCATCTTTTCAGGTTCTTGTATTTGGTTTTTCACTAGACCAGTCAGGCTTCGTGGTACAGTATTATAGAGACATTTTTTTAAGATAGAAGAGTTGAAGATGCTCTGAAGGAGTCAAAAGTCTTATTATTTTCCTGTTCATCTCAATTGACAAATTCTTCTTCTTCCTCCTCCTTCCATCCCTCCCCACTCTCTCTCCCAGATGGCCTGACGTCCGTCCCCAACCTCAGACGAGCCTTCAGCCACGGCCTGGAACTAGACCTGGGGGGTTTCACTGTCGCCTCCTGGGGGTGGAAGTAAAAACAGGACGACCACCATGGAGCGGCCCGTGCTGACGGCAGAGCTCATGGTGCACCCCTGGTACCCCAGCCACCCCCAGGAGGGCGGGTGTGGGGAGGGTCCGGACGACTTCTCTCAGTCGGCTGACCGACAGCAGGAGCTAACCACCCTGAAGGACCCAGCCCTACTGGCCTGATACACCCAGCAGAGGGTTCAACTCTGTGCCTTCAGGGACCTCTGATGCCCCACCCCCACACTCAGGGGTAGGGTAGCAGAATTCCCTAAACTTTTCAAAGATTCCCTGGTATTTCAGACATCTAATTTGAAGAATTCCAGGTTTGCGGATTCCCTAACTGCATATTCCCTGCTGATTCCCGGAAAACTCAAACTGGGATTTCTGAAAAAACAGGGCATTTAGGCGGACTCGGCTCCATGAGGGGGCAAAAGGGGGCTTAGCCGCCCCCCCCCAGTTAAAACTTTAGCCACCTCCGTTTTACGTCCCTATATAAAAATAGCAAAAAAGTTTAAATGATTGAGTGACAGGTTGGCGCAAAAAAAAAAAGTATCTCCGCTGCACTGTGTCAGCACAATGGACAGGGCGTGCTGCGGTGTGCGTAGGGGGCTATGGAAAGCCACTGGGCGGTCAGGTATGACTACTTTGGGTTTCCATAAAAAGAGGAAAAAACACTTCTCATCTCTGTGGTAGGGTAAGTGAATATCCTGATACACCTCCGCCTGTAATTATTATTTTATTTTTATAAGGGCGGGGTCAAGTTTACAGTTTAAGCTACTTCAGTCTTAGCAAGCTAGCTGTAAAAAGCCTTAGTCTATTTAGCTAGAACCAGCCAATCAGAAGATGAAAATTGGCTTTGCCAAAGTACCCAAACAAAGGAGGAGAGTGATGAGAAGCAGCAGCCAAACCCAACAGCGATGATGCTGCCGAGCTCCAGCTAGCTCCGTGTGCATCGCCTACACACCCTTCCACAATTTGTTTTATTTTTAACCCTTATTTTACAAGGCAAGTTGACTGAGAACACATTCTTATTTACAGCAATGACCTGGGGAATAGTTACAGGGGAGAAGCGCTGCCAGGATAATGGCTCCATAGCCGCATCCCCCTTCGACTGTTCCTGATGATCTTGGAACAGAGGAGCCAGGATCTCCATTCGCCTGTTGTTTACTGTGTTTGTTTACTGTTAATGTAACTATCCTAAATATAGATGGTGTCATGCCTTTATCCATCTGATATGTTTACTAGGCCTACTAGTTAGTAAAAAAATCGGTCTTCTAAGAAAACGTCTGTAGCGTCCGAACGGTTTGGCCTACACGATGGTGTTCTCCGTTTTTCTACTGTGGAAAAGTTCTTCCCAAAAGGTGCGTTGGGACTCAGTGGTAGCACGTACAGTTGAAGTCGGAAGTTTACATACACTTAGGTTGTCATTAAAACTAGTTTTTCAACCACTCCACAAATGTCTTGTTAACAAACTATAGTTTTGGCAAGTCGGTTAGGACATCTACTTTGTGCATGACACAAGTAATTTTTCCAACAATTGTTTACAGACAGATTATTTCACTTATAATTCACTGTATCACAATTCCAGTGGGTCAGAAGTTTAGATACACTAAGTTTACTGTGCCTTTAAACAGCTTGGAAAATTCCAGAAAATGATGTCATGGCGTTAGAAGCTTCTGATAGGCTAATTGACATAATTTGAGTCAATTGGAGGCGTACCTGTGGATGTATTTCAAGGCCTACCTTCAAACTCAGTGCCTCTTTGCTTGATATCATGGGAAAGTCAAAAGAAATCAGCCAAGACCTCAGAATAAAGATTGTAGATCTCCCCAAGTCTGGTTCATCCTTGGAAGCAATTTCCAAACGCCTGAAGGTACCACATTCATCTGTACAAACAATAGTATGCAAGTATGAACACCAGGGGACCATGCAGCCGTCATACTGCTCAGGAAGGAGACGCGTTCTGTCTTCTAGAGATGAACGTACTTTGGTGCGAAAAGTGCAAATCAATCCCAGAACAACAGCAAAGGACCCTGTGAAGGTGCTGGAGGAAACCGGTACAAAAGTATCTATATCCACAGTAAAACAAGTCCTATATCGACATAACCTGAAAGGCAGCTCAGCAAGGAAGAAGCCACTGCTCCAAAACCGCCATAAAAAAGCCAGACTACGGTTTGCAACTGCACATGGGGACAAAGATTGTACTTTTTGGAGAAATGTCCTCTGGTCTGATGAAACAAAAATAGAACTGTTTGGCCATAATGACCATCGTTATGTTTAGAGAAAAAAGGGGGTCGCTTGCAAGCCGAAGAACACCATCCCAACCGTGAAGCACGAGGGTGGCAGCATCATGCTGTGGGGGTGCTTTGCTGCAGGAGGGACTGGTGCACTTCACAAAATAGATGGCATCATGAGGAAGGAAAATTATGTGGATATATTGAAGCAACATCTCAAGACATCAGTCAGGAAGTTAAAGCTTGGTCGCAAATGGGTCTTCCAAATGGACAATGACCCCAAGCATACTTCCAAAGTTGTGGCAAAATGGCTTAAGGACAACAAAGTCAAGGTATTGGAGTGGCCATCACAAAGCCCTGACCTCAATGATGACGCAATCTCTATTGCACTCCACACTGCCCTTTCCCATCTGGACAAAAGGAACACCTACGTGAGAGTGCTGTTCATTGACTACAGCTCAGCGTTCAACACCATAGTGCCCTCCACGCTCATCCCTAAACTAAGGACTCTTGTATTAAACACCTCCCTCTGCAACTGGATCCTGGACTCCCTGACAGGCTGCCCCCAGGTGGTAAGGGTAGGCAACAACACATCTGCCAAACTGACCCTCAACACTGGGGCCCCTCAGGGGTGCGTGCTTAGTCCCCTCATGTACTCCCTGTTCACCCACAACTGTGTGGCCGCGCACGACTCCCAACACCATCATTAAGTTTGCTGACGACACAACAGAGGGGGAGGCCTCATCACCGATGACGATGAGACAGCCTACAGGAAGGAGGTCAGAGACCTGGCAGTGTGGTGCCAGGACATCAACCTCTCCCTCAACGTCAGTAAGACAAAGGAGCTGATTGTGGACTACAGGAAACGGATGGCCGAGCACACCCCCATCCACATTGACAGGGCTGTAGTGGAGCAGGTCGAGAGCTTAAAGTTCTTCGGTGTCCACATCACTAAGGAATTCTCATGGTCCACACACACCAACACAGTCGTGAAGAGGGCACGACAACACCTCTTCCCCCTCAGGAGGCTGAAAAGATTTGGCATGGGCCCTCAGATCCTCAAAAAGTTCAACAGCTGCACCATTGAGAGCATCTTGACTGGCTGCATCACCGCTTGGTATGGCAACTGCTTGGTATCCGACCGCAAAGTGCTACAGAGGGTTGTGGGTACGGCCCAGTACATCACTGGGGTTGAGCTCCCTGCCATCCAGGACCTCTATACCAGGCGGTGTCAGAGGAAGGCCCTAAAAATTGTCAAAGACTCCAGCCACCCAAGTCATAGACTGTTCTCTCTGCTACCGCACGGCAAGCGGTACTGATGCACCAAGTCTGGAACCAACAGGACCTGAACAGCATCTGCCCCCAAGCCATAAGACTGCTAAATATACTGAACAAAAATATAAACGCAACATGCAACAATTTCAATGATTTGACTGAGTTACAGTTCATATAAAGAAATCAGTCAATTTAAATAAATTCATTAGACCCTAATCTATGGATTTCACATGACTGGTCAGGGGCGCAGCCATGGGTGGGCCTGGGAGGGCATAGGCCCACCCATTTGGGAGCCAGGCCCAGCCACTGAGTTTTTCCCCACAAAAGGGCTTTATTACAGACAGAAATACTCCTCCGTCTCATCAGCTGTCCGGGTGGCTGGTCTCAGACAATCCAGCAGGTGAAGAAGCCGGATGTGGAGGTCCTGGGCTGGCGTGGTTACATGTGGTCTGCGGTTGTGAGGCTGGTTGGACGTACTGCCAAATTCTATAAAACAATATTGGAGGTGGCTTATGGTACATAAATTTACATTCAATTATCAGGCAACAGCTCTGGTGGACATTCCTGCAGTCAGCATACCAATTGCACCCTCCCTCAAAACATGTGTGTGACAAAACTGCAAATTTTAGAGTGGCCTTTTATTGTCCCCAGCACAAGGTTGACCTGTGTAATGATCATGCTGTTTAACTTCTTGATATGCCACACCTGTCAGGTGGATGGATTATCTTGGCAAAGGAGAACTGCTCACTAACAGGAATGCAAAGAAATTTGTGCACAAAAGTTGAGAGTAATAAGCTATTTGTGCTTATGGAACATTTCTGGTTATCTTTTATTTCAGCTTATGAAACATGGGACCAACACTGTACATGCTGCATTTATATTTTTGTTCAGTATAGTTAGTTAAATAGTTAACCAATAGCTACCCTGACGATCTGAATTGACCCTTTTTTGCAATAACTTACTCATCACATCCGTTGCTGTTACTGTTTATTATCTATCTTGTTGTCTAGGCACTTTATCCCTACATACATGTACCTCAATTACCCCGTACCCCTGCACATCGACTCGGTACCCCGTGTATATAGACAAGTTATCATTGTTCATTGTGTTGTTTTTCTATATACCTTTTTTTCCTCTCAGGGTTGTTGGGAAGGGCCCGCATGTAAGCATGTCACTGTTAGTCTACACGTTTAAATAAAATGTGATTCGAGTATGGTGCCCTCCAGTGGTAGGTTGTCTCGCTACATTACAAATTAAAAAGTCTGAACACTACAACACCAACACTGTTTGACTTGTCAGACCACTGATTTTAATGTAAGCTACAACTTTTTGCTATATCCATTGTTTCCTGATTTGAAATACAGACCAGACCATTATGGAAATGTCACTTAATCTATAGCGGAATCCCTTTGCGTGGTGTCACTCTTACCACAAACTGTCTCCCCCCTTCACATCTTCTAGAAGATCCTGAATCCCTACATATTCACTTACTTATTGTTGAATCTTGCCTTTCCCCTTCACGTCTACAGTATATCCTGCCCAGGGACTGAAGTTGAAAATTATTTAAATGGCCACTTTTACAGTAATGTTGCACTGTCCCTCAAACTAAATTTAAAGTGTTCCCATTCCCTACACATTTATTCACCCAGCCACAGGGACAAGCTCACAGCAGCCAGACAATGGGACCAAATGGTTAGCCATTCTTTATTATGAAACATTGGACCGAATCACACAGCTGTTAAACTGCTCCAGTCCCTGTCCTGTTTACACCCTACCGGCAGACAGACAGACCTCTCCCAGCTCAGTGTAAGGTGCCTGTTACATAGGACCACCGTCTCTGTGAGGTAACTCAATCTGTATAAAATGGCACCCTATTCCCTATATAGCGCACTACTTATGACCAGAACCCTATGTAGGGAATAGGGTGCCATTTTGGACTCAACCTCAGTCTTTAGACTCCCCTGGCGTTGCCCCAATCAAGCCTGAAACGTCACTAAGACCTTTTTTGGGGGGGGCTGTTCCAATGGCTATACCAGCCACTGAGATATGTGTGTGATAGTCTCTCGTGATGACAAATGAGGTTTGGTTCACGGTGCCAAGATTGTATCTATGTAGAGTGAAAGGCGGTGGGGTTCCAATTTTGAAATGTGTATGTGACGTTTGACAAAACAGGTGGGTGTGATGATGAGCGGACTGGATAGTAGACTTACAGCCATCAGACTGGATAGTAGACTTACAGCCATCAGACTGGATAGTAGACTTACAGCCATCAGACTGGATAGTAGACTTACAGCCATCAGACTGGATAGTAGACTTACAGCCATCAGACTGGATAGTAGACTTACAGCCATCAGACTGGATAGTAGACTTACAGCCATCAGACTGGATAGTAGACTTACAGCAAACAAAATGTGAGTCGTCAGAACTACTGTTTTTACTTCCCACTTTGTCTTGAGCAGACGGCAGGTGACATCGAATGTGTATAGGAGAGAACAGCTAAAACTCAGGAAGCGTTTAACCTGTGGGTGGGGTATACAGCCAACTTAAAAACACAGAGGGAGATTTTTCTACTGAATGGAACTTCTGCCTATAACTAAAAAGCAATTCAGGAGGAAGTCTCAGAATGCAAATGGAGAAAATATGTCCAATACAAAGAGGGGCATCCTCATAAACAGAAAAGAATGGAAACTGAAGTACATTATGAGTATTCTTCGGTTTTCCAATCGTAAAAAATGCGTTTTGGACCAGTGGGGAGTATAAAACAGAGACAATTCTCTCCAGTCAATTACACTTGTAATTGATGACAATATTGGCTTATTAATCGGTCGCCATTTTGTTTCCGTCTGCTCAGTGGGCTTGCGCCAAACTGAGGGGATGGACAACGGAGAGGGTTTGTTCCACAGAATACAGTGCAACTCCAGAAGCAGAGAAGAAGTCAAAAGGAAAACATTTCAGCACACACTTTCAGGGCCTAGCTAACATTGTGACAGAACAAGATGAGACTAGAGAACAGAAAAAAAGAAAAGAAAGAAAATGAGAACAACTTTTCATTCTCTGACAGAATCTCCTTCCACAAATTAGTGCTACCACAAGAGGCATACGGTACTCAAGCAATGATTTCTTGTTTTTCCTCTTTTTAAACAAACAGCAAAACATTGGATTTTTTACATTTTCTACTTTTTTCCCCCTCCGTAGTTCTTTAACATGGAAGTTCTCTAACCCTTTATTTTTTCTTGTCTTTTTAATTTTTTTAATTTAAGAAAATAGTAGAAAGTTAGTAACGGCCTCGAGCTATCACCAGGAGGAGGAGAAACCTGTCGGATCCAGGGTCCTGCGTTGAAGGTAGGCTGTGGCGGCAGCCATGCGCTGGGGCGAGGCTGGGGCTGGGGCGGCAGCCATGCGCTGGGGCGAGGCTGGGGCTGAAGCCACGTGCTGAGGTGAGGCTGCTCCTGGGCTGTTAGGATGACGAGTATGTGTGAGGGAAGAATGGAGGAGAGGGTGTGTGGGTAGATGGGGAGGAGAGACTGGGGGAAGGTACAGAGAGAAGGGAGGGGAAGACGGACATTTGGTTGGAGGGCTGGGAAAGGGAAAGAGAGAGAGGGCTACACACTGGTCAGGTGATCAGTCCATTGGTCTCTTTTCTCCGTGTTTCTTTGTAAACTCCTCTGCGTTCTTAAAGAATTTTTTACGGTCCTTTGAGTATTCTTCTGCTAGGTCCGCTCTCAGGGGGTGCTCTGGCTGGGGGTCGTTCACCAACGCAATCAGGGACTGAATTACTGCAGAATAGACAGGGAAAACAAACTCATTACTACAAAATCAATTGCTACATTGACAACCTAAAATGACTAGTCTAGCGCAAGGTTTTCCTGTCATTTGCTCATGCTCTACTGTCCAGTGTCAGGGTATCATGTAAGCATTGCAAGCATAATTTACATTCTAGGCAAATCATAGGAGGTTTTTAAGTTCTGACTTGACATGTATGCACAACTCAACTTTCAGGAAAATCCAACACTGTTAAATGTGTGTAAAAGTTCAAGGTAATGTCACCAGAGAGTGACAATGGGGAGGCTGCGGCTCACCCACCTTGGTCAGTTTTGGTGGCTGGCTTCCAGTTCTCTGCGCTGATGACGGGCAGACACACCTGTCCCTTCTCGTCGATGTTGGGGTGATAGATCTTCGTCTTGAACGTGATCTTGGGGGGCTTGAAGGGGTACTCGGCGGGGAAGATTAATTCGATCCTGAAAGCTCCCTTGTCATAGGGAGCGTTGTCCTACAGAGGAGTAATGTGTAGACAATAAGACATGGTTAGTTAGTGCGACAATGACCATATCCAAGGAGCAACCTGTATGACTGTCTAATGACATTCCATACATATAATAGTTCTATAACCACAACAGAGGCTTCTGTGAACTTAATAGCCTTCATCAGAGAATTGTGAAGCCATGAATCGATGATGACGGGGAATAAAACCACTTACAGGGACAATGAGACCTTGCCAGGTCAATATGTTGGATTCATCCACTTGAATGTTTCGGAAGTTTTTCATTCCAGACTTGCGAATCTCTTCAAGTTCCTGAAAGAGAGAGAGAGACATACAACATTATGACATGTTAAGCGGCCCCTCCAATGAGGAAATGGAAAATAGGCATAATGTACGATCCTACTCTTAGGAAGGGGTTAGGAGCACTTCCAAGGATTGTGGCTCCGAATTCACTACAATAAGTCAGATGTCAATCAAGTCATTACACATAAACAGAGAGGTATCTGCTTGTGAGGCATCGATGTCAGTCAATGACAGCAAATATGACATTGACATGTCCTGATGATGTAAACAAACCTAAAAGCCAGAAAGACGATCCTGTGCTTCTTTGATTTCTGTCTGGACAGACATCTTACTAATTAATGTTTTGTTTGGTCCACACAATTAAGTTTGCTGAGTGTTTATTATTAGTTAGGTCTAGAAAACGTTTGGGTTTCGGTTTTGTTTACTGCTGCAAACCATCATGATGACCTCATGAGATAATTAACTCATGGTGCAGTTTTCTACAATGCCGTCGTGTTGATAAGAGCTATAGCTGGCTGGCAATCTAGTCGTATAGCCATATAGACCTAGATATATGACTAGCTATCTAACGTTACTGTTAGTGACAAAAACTATCACTTTCAAATATGACACTTGACTAAATGTACTTCCACAACCATATTTGCGGTGATAGATAATGGTATGGCTAGCTAACCACCTGCGGTTTCTTTTCTAAAACGAAAGCACAGAGTTTATAAAGTCGTTAACTACTACGTTAGATGGCTAGCGAGATAGCTAGCTACAGTGGTTAACAACTTGACTATAGCTAGGTCGCATTGATAAACAGGGAGAACTTGAAACGTTAACTAAAACCGTTGTGTGATTTGCTAATCCTCTAAACATTGGGACAATGAGATTGTGCTACCTGAGTCACATTAAGTGAAACGCCCTTTCTTGGTTTAGCTAGTTAACGCTAGTCGGGCGATATGGGGAGCTAGCTAGCTAGGCAAAGTAGCTAATTTAGCTAGCCATCAAACAAACCGCTCAGACAGTTGTCGTAAATAGCTATCTAACTAGCCTAGTTCAATAACGGTAATTGTTCAGCCATTGCAAGGTTGTGATAAGAATTTAATCTGTGTCAATATTTTCCTGCTGTACCGGAGATTGATGTCAGTTCTAATTATTGGCGAGCAACATGGCATACTGGTTTCCCTGCTGTGATCCTCAATCTGGCTTAATTTGCCGGTGTTTCCATAACCAGGAGTATATTAATTACGCTGATTCTGTTGCAAAACGTTCCGTCTGACGGTCTGTTACAAAACATGTTGCAACTGAAACTGTTTACTCCAAACGAAAAACGTTTTGCAACGAAAACGAGTTTATATTGGACAAATGCAGGTAGGTCCCTCCCAGTTTCGTTCCGTTTGGTTCTTAAACGGTAAACGGTTTCCGATGTAAGATGTAATGAATACACCCCTATTTTGAGCTAGCTAGCTAACCTAACTAGCTAGCTAGCTATCTAGTTAACGAAACAGAGTGACTTCTCGTTTTTAGCTGGACATTATTTCAACACACAACGTTACGGAACAAATACGCATCAGGACGAAATCGTGGCTGAGTTGGACTCCATAATGACTAAGCCCTTAGATAGCCCATTCGGCTTCAATGTTGATAGATATGAAAATAGTGTGATCATGAGATTTACCTTGTGCAGTCTCCTGCTCGCCGCCATCTTGAATCTACTGTGGGTTCCCAGAATACACTGCGGCGACAGGGCGGCTTGCTTTCGCAGTTCCAAAAAGGGGAACGCTGGACGCGTTCGTGCGGATCACTCTTGTTAAGTCAGTGACCATTTCAAAGTGTGTTGCATTATGCGGATACAAATTGTACGACTTGCGCCTACATGAACTTTACAACAGTCATGTGATCAAAGATCATGAAGTTTCGACTGCAGTCGACATGCTCCTCACCCGCTGCAACTTGCAGCCATTGCCTACATTGTGGGAGGCACTATTTGTCAACCAATCATTAGTGTCTTTGTTTGACCAACGCGAACGTGACCAAAGATATGACTGAAACAGGAAGCAATTTTGCCGTCATTCATGTATAAAGTGGATATGTACAAATTAATGTGAGATTTCAGGCACTTGCTGCCCAATTGATAGCACAATGTACGCACCTATATTTACAGTTTGTGAATGTATGATATGGGGATTGGAGACATGTTTATTTCGACAATACAAAATAAAAGTTTATAAACAATGCCAAACTGCCATGTTGCACTGAGCCTTACTGTTAGAAAACCACATCAGTGTCCCGACTTTTGGCTGTAGCAGATGCACTTCCCCCGACTACACTCCTAGACTTTCGTCTGCAGCCGCTTTCTTCAGCCTTACCAAACAAGCCCACTCTTTTCACTCCACTTTGATACAACGTGATTTTCATAGCAGGTTAGGAGAGCATTTTCGCTAACTCCTATCCATTTTCCTAACCTTAGCCTCAGTCACCTAACCTGCTATGTTAATGATCCTAACCTGCTGCGTAAATTATCCTATCCTGCTACGAAAAAGTCACTCTGGTATGGAAGTGGCATAAAAAAAAGTGTTTCCAGTTCCAAAAAGGCGATGTGTGTTTCATTATGGGGATTGAAATGGTCAGACTTGCGCCTTCATGACGACTGCCTGAACTTGACAAAAAAACGTGATCAAATGTCATGAAGTTTTGACTGCAGTCAGAGGAAGAGGCGAAGCGAGAGGGATAGCCCAACTGGGCCCAACATCTGTCTTCTCCAGCAGGTGGCGTATTATTATTTCTGCTCACCAAGCCAGGATTTTTTGTATGGAGGTCAACGAGAGAGTGTCGAATTTGGTATGGCTTGTTTAATCGAAAATACGTTTCGTAATGCTTGTTACGAGTGTAACCTAAGGTAGCAGGCGTAAAAGAAACGCCTGGAACTAGATCCATTTACATTACATTTGTTTTGTCATTTAGCAGACGCTCTTATCCAGAGCGACTTACAGGAACAATTAGGGTTAAGTGCCTTGCTTAAGGGCACATCGACAGATTTTTCACCTAGTCGGCTCGAGGATTAGAACCAGCGACCTTTCGGTTACTGGCACAACGCTCTTACCCACTAAGCTACCCATTAAGATCCCCCACATACTGGTCTCGAGGAGGAGAAAAACAACTGAACGCTTCTGCACTGTTCAACCAATCCAGTAAATGTAGAGGAGGAGTTAAGATTAGGGTTGAATGGCGGGAAACCCTGGTTACCGAGATTTAGACATCGCATATAATTAAACAGTTCAATTTCACGCCATTCTGTTCATATAAATAATGTATTATAATTTATTGGTTTTTCAGTTTGTGAGTGTGCGATATGGGGATTGGAAACATGTTTCTTTTCGACATCACCCAAAAAACGTGTATAAATGATGCCAACACTGCCATGTTGCACTGAGCTTTGCTGTTGGAAAACCACATCAGTGTACTACTTTTCAGGTGCACCTATTAAAAATAAAAATAAACAGAAATACCTTATTTACATAAGTATTCAGACCCTTTGCTATGAGACTCGAAATTGAGCTCAGGTGCATCCTGTTTCCATTGATCATCTTTGAGATGTTCCTACAACTTGATTGGAGTCCACCTGTGGTAAATTCAATTGATTGGACATTATTTGGAAAGGCACACCCCTGTTTATATAAGGTCCCACAGTTGACAGTGCATGTCAGAGCAAAAACCAAGCCATGAGGTCGAATAAATTGTCCGTAGAGTTCCAAGACAGGATTGTGTTGATGCACAGATCTGGGGAAGGGTACCAAAATATTTCTGCAGCATTGAAGGTCCCCAAGAACACAGTGGCCTCCATCATTCTTAAATGGAAGAAGTTGGGAACCACCAAGACTCTTCCTAGAGTTGGCTGCCCAGCCACACTGAGCAATCGGGGGAGAAGGGACTTGGTCAGGGAGGTGACCAAGAACCCGATGGTCACTCTGACAGAGCTCCAGAGTTCATCTGTGGAGATGGGAGAACCTTCCAGAAGGACAACCATCTCTGCAGCACTCCACCAATCAGGCCTTTATGGTAGTGGCCAGACGGAAGCCACTCCTCAGTAAAAGGCACGACAGCCCGCTTGGAGTTTGCCAAAAGGCACCTAAAGGACTTTCAGACAATGAGAAACAAGATTATCTGTTTTTCAGCGGCAGGGACTGGGAGACTAGTCAGGATCGAGGGGAAAGATGAACGGAGCAAAGTACAGAGGGAAAAAAACTCTAGACCACCTTTACTCCACACACAGAGACGCATACAAAGCTCTCCCTCGCCCTCCATTTGGCAAATCTGACCATAACTCTATCCTCCTGATTCCTGCTTATAAGCAAAAACTGAAGCAGGAAGCACCAGTGATTCGGTTAATAAAAAAGTGGTCAGATGACGCAGATGCTAAGCTACAGGACTGTTTTGCTAGCACAGACTGGAACATGTTCCGGGATTCTTCAGACAGCATTGAGGAGTACACCACATCAGTCACTGGCTTCATCAATAAGTGCATCGATGATGTCGTCCCCACAGTGACCGTATCGTACATACCCCAACCAGAAGCCATGGATTACAGGAAACATCCGCACTGAGCTAAAGGGTAGAGCTGCCGCTTTCAAGGAACGGGACTCTAACCCGGACGCTTATAAGAAATCCCGCTATGACCTCCGACGAACCATCAAACAGGCAAAGAGTCAATACAGGTCTAAGATTGAATCATACTACACTGGCTCTGACGCTCGTCGGATGTGGCAGGGCTTGAAAACTATTACAGACTACAAAGGGAAGCACAGCCGCGAGCTGCCCAGTGACACAAGCCTACCAGACGAGCTAAACCACTTCTATGCTCGCTCGAGGCAAGCAACACTGAAGCATGCATGAGAGCACCAGCTGTTCCGGACGACTATGTGATCACGCTCTCCGTAGCCGATGTGAGTAAGACTTTTAAGCAGGTCAATATTCACAAGGCCGCAGGGCCAGACGGATTACCAGGACGTGTACTCCGAGCATGTGCTGACCAACTGGCAAGTGTCTTCACTGACATTTTCAACATGTCCCTGACTGAGTCTGTAATACCAACATGTTTCAAGCAGACCACCATAGTCCCCGTGCCCAAGAACTCTAAGATAACCTGCCTAAATGACTACCGACCCGTAGCACTGACGTCTGTAGCCATGAAGTGCTTTGAAAGACTGGTCATGGCTCACATCAACAGCATAATCCCAGAAACCCTAGACCCACTCCAATTTGCATACCGCCCCAACAGATCCACAGATGATGCAATCTCTATCGCACTCCACACTGCCCTTTCCCACCTGGACAAGAGGAACACCTACGTGAGAATGCTATTCATTGACTACAGCTCAGCATTCAACACCATAGTGCCCTCTAAGCTCATCACTAAGCTAAGGATCCTGGGACTAAACACCTCCCTCTGCAACTGGATCCTGGACTTCCTGACGGGTCGCCCCCAGGTGGTAAGGGTAGGTAACAACACATCTGCCACACTGATCCTCAACACGGGGGGCCCCTCAGGGGTGCGTGCTCAGTCCCCTCCTGTACTCTCTGTTCACCCATGACTGCATGGCCAGGCACGACTCCAACACCTTCATTAAGTTTGCCGACGACACAACAGTGGTAGGCCTGATCACCGACAACGATGAGTCAGCCTATAGGGAGGAGGTCAGAGATCTGGCCGTGTGGTGCCAGGACAACAACCTCTCCCTCAACGTGACCAAGACAAAGGAGATGATTGTGGACTACAGGGAAAAAAAAGAGGACTGCGCACGCCCCCATTCTCATCGACGGGGCTGTAGTGGAACAGGTTGAGAGCTTCAAGTTCCTTGGTGTCCACATCACCAACGAACTATCATGGTCCAAACACACCAAGACAGTCGTGAAGAGGGCACGATAAAGCCTATTCCCCCTCAGGAGACTAAAAAGATTTGGCATGGGTCCTCAGATCCTCAAAAAATTCTACAGCTGCACCATCGAGAGCATCCTGACTGGTTGCATCACCGCCTGGTATGGCAACTGCTTGGCCTCTGACCGCAAGGCACTACAGAGGGTAGTGCGTACGGCCCAGTACATCACTGGGGCAAAGCTCCCTGCCATCCAGGACCTCTATACCAGGCGGTGTCAGAGGAAGGCCCTCAAAATTGTCAAAGACTCCAGCCACCCTAGTCATAGACTGTTCTCTCTGCTACCGCACGGCAAGCGGTACCGGAGTGCCAAGTCTAGGTCCAAAAGACTTCTCAACAGCTTCTACCCCCAAGCCATAAGACTCCTGAACAGCTAATCATGGCTACCCGGACTATTTGCACTGCCCCCCCACCCCATCCTTTTTACGCTGCTGCTACTCTGTTAAGTAAGTATTTATGCATAGTCACTTTAACTCTACCCACATGTACATATTACCTCAACTACCTCAACTAGCCGGTGCCCCCGCACATTGACTCTGCAACGATACCCCCCTGTATATATAGCCTCCCTACTGTCACTTTATTTTACTGTATATATAGCCTCCCTACTGTCACTTTATTTTACTGTATATATAGCCTCCCTACTGTCACTTTATTTTACTGTATATATAGCCTCCCTACTGTCACTTTATTTTACTGTATATATAGCCTCCCTACTGTCACTTTATTTTACTGTATATATAGCCTCCCTACTGTCACTTTATTTTACTGTCGTTTTTTTCTCAACACTTTTTTTGTTGTTGTTTTATTCTTACTTTTTTTGTTTAAAATAAATGCACTGTTGGTTAAGGGCTGTAAGTAAGCATTTCACTGCAATGTCTGCACCTGTTGTATTCGGCGCATGTGACCAATAAAATTTGATTTGATTTGATTTGAGATCCTTGACAAAAACCTGCTCCAGAGCGCTCAGGACCTCAGACTGGTGCGACAGTTCACCTTCCAACAGGGCAACGACCCTAAGCACACAGCAAAGACAACGCAGGAGTGGCTTCGGGACAAGTCTCTGAATGTCCTTGAGTGGCCCGTACTTGAACCCGATCAAACATCTCTGGAGAGACCTGAAAATAGCTGTGCAGCGACGCTCCCCATCCAACCTGACAGAACTTGAGAGGATCTGCAGAGAAGAGTGGGAGAAACTCCCCAAATACAGGTGTGCCAAGCTTGTAGCGTCATACCCAAGAAGACTCGAGGCGGTAATCGCTGCCAAAGGTGCTTCAACAAAGTACTAAGTACTGAGTAAAGGGTCTGAATACTTACGTAAATAAGGTATTTCTGTTATTTATTTTTAAATTTGCACATTTCTAAAAACCTGTTTTTGCTTTGTCATTATGGGGTATTGTGTGTAGATTGAGGTGGGGGGGGACAAATCAATTTTAGAATAAGGCTGTAACATAACAAAATGTGGAAAAAGTAAAGAGGTCTGAATACTATAGAGTCATTATACCCTAATGTAGGCCTATTTGCCTACTAGCCCAATAAAGTGCAGAGCATGCATGATGCGTGCAACTCATCATTCCAACATATTTGAACATTTAATTCATCCTTCATTCAGTTCAGTCATCAGTATGTCATCCATTCTGTCATTTGTCTGAGTTGCAATAGGAACTAAATCAAAGAGAATAGAACAGTGTTATCCATTTGTTTATTGAAATCCATGTGTGTATTCAAAATTCTCATAATTCTCCAAAGTTCTTTAGCCTATCACTTTAATAATTCAATGTTCAACTATCCAAATAAAAAAATTGGCCTTCAACTTGTAGCCATTACAATTTAGCCTATAATTTGGGGTACTGCTGTCTGGCAGAATAATTTTAGAACTCTATTTGTGTTTTATAACTGTTTTTATTATAGTCCTCCCCTTAAAAAGAGACCCCAGCTCACAAGCCTCTAAATACATTTTAAAGGAAATAGTTGAAGAAGCATATGCAGTGGCTGATTGGGAAAACAGATCTGGCAATCAGAATAGGCTATAGATAGTCTGGACCATTTGGGACCCCTTGGCTATTTAGCTCAGGACAGGTTATAGCCAAGACTCAATCAACATTTTGTTTTGTCTCATTTATTGATATGTATATAGCCTCTGCTTGATGGGGTTGTGCAACGCAAATGGCTATGACAAGCCTACATACAGAGTGGAATTTGCAAATACAACAGTCAAAATGCCTAATGTAATAAGGCCTACAGTCTGTGCTCCCAAATACTGGAAAACGTGTGATTCATTAGGTTACATGATCACCACAGTAGCCCCACGCGGCTATAAAAATTAATTATGCAATTATATGGACATTAAATAACACAACAGCGTGGCATATTTAGATAGCGGAATAAGCCTAAATCATATTTACTTTCTATTTTGCAGCTCAGGTGGTTATTCTAGAAGGCTCTTCTGTGTCTTTATAGTATAATTCTTACACAAGTCATTTGCTGAAGGCCCAAGCCTATACTACTCCATCGACTGGTATAATGTCGTTATCGAATGCCGTTCTAAAACAAGGTCTAGACTTTTATTTTGGAAATGAAACTGGAAGCTGCAAAACAAATCTAACATCTGGGCTAGAGTTGCGTGATTGACTAGCTAACTTCGACTAGCTACGTTCGGTTCATGTCCTTTGCAGATGCCACATTCCTGACAAAAGCTTGTACGCATAAAAAATATCTGTAACCGAGTAAAAGGAGATGTAAAGTAAGAATTGAACGTAACATAGGGTTTGCACGTTTACAGATCAAATTTAACGGTTACGTTTCATGTTTCACGCATGGCTTTTCCTACGATCCTACAATTTATGTATGGATTTTCTTACGATACTAACGATACGTATGTTCAGCCTTTTGGCAGCTATCTGGCTCCATACGCTACTGCTTGCAGTGTGGTAGCAGAGAAAACTGTCTATGACTGGAGCCTTTGACAATGTTGTTGTTTGAGAACTGCGAGCTCTCCCTGCCCGACAGATTATAGGCTAGATGTGTGCAGCGCATGTGATAAATAATCGGCGTAACGAACGAACAGCTTCGGGAATCCATCTGTTAAAAAAAAAAAAATCGCATTATTACAATATTTTTCAATATATTTTTCACTGGCCCAAGCGGCCACTGATGTGGATGATCGACTGGCCTGGAGGGTTTCCAGCGGGCAGCCCTGTTTGTCGAGCCCTGCTGACACCGGTTAGTATTTTTTAATTGCATATTTTATGTTCTGAAGAGCATATGAGAAAACATTTTAAACATTCAAATTCTTGAAAATTATGATTTTTATTTAATTGTCAGGTTGTAAAATTCCAAATATTCTGAGAAAAGCTTAAGAAAATACAGTATATAAAAGAAAATTGAAATCTTCTGAAATATCTTTATTAATGTAAACTGGTCTCTGACAAGTCAATTTACTAAAATAAAGTATGCTATATGGACCCATTCTCTTGATCTAGAACGGCTCTGTTTTTGCAGGTCCCTTCGCCTTAGGTCTCTTCGCCGCAGTGCTCTCCTTTGCAGTGCGCTTCGCCGCAGTGCTCTCCTTTGCAGTGCTCTCCTTTGTAGTGCTCTTCGCCGCAGTGCTCTCCTTTGCAGTGCTCTTCGCCGCAGTGCTCTCCTTTGCAGTGCTCTTCGCCGCAGTGCTCTTCGCCGCAGTGCTCTTCGCCGCAGTGCTCTCCTTTGCAGTGCTCTTTGCCGCAGTGCTCTCCTTTGCAGTGCTCTTTGCCGCAGTGCTCTCCTTTGCAGTGCTCTTTGCCGCAGTGCTCACCTTTGCAGTGCTCTTCGCCGCAGTGCTCTCCTTTGCAGTGCCCTTTGCCGCAGTGCTCTCCTTTGCAGTGCCCTTTGCCGCAGTGCTCTCCTTTGCAGTGCTCTTTGCCGCAGTGCTCACCTTTGCAGTGCTCTTCGCCGCAGTGCTCTCCTTTGCAGTGCTCTCCTTTGCAGTGCTCTCCTTTGCAGTGCTCTTCTCCGCTGTTGATGTACATGAGCAAATGTATGAATGTCAACAAAGTCTGATGTATGATTTTCAGTTGGGTTTAGAAAAACTTACTCCATATATTCATGTCTACTTTACTTTTCATCAGGAAAAAGATTGATGAGGGAAAACTGGTACTGAATGATACTGCTTGACCTACGTACCTACAGTTAACCACTGTCTCCTAATCTCCAAACTGGAGGCACTGGGGTTAAGCAGTATCCCTCGAGGCTGGGTAAAGTCCTACTTGTGACGACGTCACCTGGCAACCATCATTACACACACCTGTTCCCCATCATTACACACACCTGGCAACCATCATTACACACACCTGGCAACCATCATTACACACAGCTGTTCCCCATCATTACACACAGCTGTTCCCCATCATTACACACACCTGTTAACCATCATTACACACACCTGTTAACCATCATTACACACACCTGGCAACCATCATTACACACACCTGTTAACCATCATTACACACACCTGGCAACCATCATTACACACACCTGTTAACCATCATTACACACACCTGTTAACCATCATTACACACACCTGTTAACCATCATTACAAACACCTGGAAACCATCATTACACACACCTGTTAACCATCATTACACACACCTGTTAACAATCATTACACACACCTGTTAACCATCATTACACACACCTGTTAACCATCATTACACACACCTGTTCCCCATCATTACACACACTTGTTAGCCATCATTACACACACCTGGCAACCATCATTACCTACACCTGGCAACCATCATTACACACACCTGGCAACCATCATTAACACACCTGGCAACCATCATTACACACACCTGGCAACCATCATTAACACACCTGGCAACCATCATTACACACACTTGGCAACCATCATTACAAACACCTGGCAACCATCATTAACACACACCTGGCAACCATCATTACACACGCCTTTTAAATAGTAACACAATAAAATAACAATAACGAAGCTATATGCAAGGGGTACCGGTACCGAGTCAATGTGCAGGAGTATGGGTTAGTCAAGGTAATTGAGGTAATATGTACATGTAGGTAGTGGTAAAGTGACTATGCATAGATAAACAGAGTAGCAGCAGCGTATGTGAATGAATGTGTGTGTGTGTGCAGCGTCAATATGCATGCTGTTCTGAGGGCAAAAGGGGGTGCAACTCAATATCAGGAAGGTGTTCCTAATGTTTTGTACTTTAAGGGTATACAGTTGAAGTCGGAAGTTTACATACACCTTAGCCAAATACATTTAAACTCAGTTTTTCACAATTCCTGACATTTAATCCTAGTAAAGATTCCCTGTTTTAGGTCAGTTAGGATCACCACTCTATTTTAAGAATGTGAAATGTCAGAATAATAGTAGATAGAATGATTTATTTAAGCTTTTATTTATTTCATCACATTCCCAGTGGGTCAGAAGTTTGCATACACTCAATTAGTATTTGGTAGCATTGCCTTTAAATTGTTTAACTTGGGTCAAACGTTTCGGGTAGCCTTCCACAAGCTTCCCACAATAAGTTGGGTGAATTTTGGCCCATTCCTCCTGACAGAGCTGGTGTAACTGAGTCAGGTTTGTAGGCCTCCTTGCTCGCACACGCTTTTTCAGTTCTGCACACAAATGTTATATAGGATTGAGGTCAGGGCTTTGTGATGGCCACTCCAATACCTTGACTTTGTTGTCCTTAAGCCATTTTGCCACAACTTTGAAAGTATGCTTGGGGTCATTGTCCATTTGGAAGACCCATTTGCGACCAAGCTTTAACTTCCTGACTGATGTCTTGAGATGTTGCTTCAATATATCCACATAATTTTCCTTCCTCATGATGCCATCTATTTTGTGAAGTGCACCAGTCCCTCCTGCAGCAAAGCACCCCCACAGCATGATGCTGCCACCCCCGTGCTTCACGGTTGGGATGGTGTTCTTCGGCTTGGAAGCCTTCCCCTTTTTCCTCCAAAGATAACGATGGTCATTATGGCCAAACAGTTCTATTTTAGTTTCATCAGACCAGAGGACATTTCTCCAAAAAGTACGATCTTTGTCCCCATGTGCAGTTGCAAACCGTAGTCTGGCTTTTTTATGGCGGTTTTGGAGCAGTGGCTTCTTCTTTGCTGAGCGGCCTTTCAGGTTATGTCGATATAGGACTCGTTTTACTGTGGATATATATACTTTTGTACCTGTTTCCTCCAGCATCTTCACAAGGTCCTTTGCTGTTGTTCCGGGATTGATTTGCACTTTTCGCACCAAAGTACGTTCATCTGTAGGAGACAGAACGCGTCTCCTTCCTGAGCAGTATGATGGCTGCATGGTCCCATGGTGTTTATACTTGCGTACTATTGTTTGTACAGATGAATGTGGTACCTTCAGGCATTTGGAAATTGCTCCCAAGGATGAACCAGACTTGTGGAGGTCTACAATCTTTTCTCTGAGGTCTTGGCTGATTTCTTTTGATTTTCCCATGATGTCAAGCAAAGAGGCAATGAGTTTGAAGGTAGGCCTTGAAATACATCCACAGGTACACCTCCAATTGACTCAAATTATGTCAATTAGCCTATCAGAAGCTTCTAAAGCCATGACATCATTTTCTGGAATTTTCCAAGCTGTTGAAAGACACAGTCAACTTAGTGTATGTAAACTTCTGACCCACTGGAATTGTGATTAAGTGAAATATTCTGTCTGTAAACAATTGTTGGAAAGATTACTTGTGTCATGCACAAAGTAGATGTCCTAACCGACTTGCCAAAACTATAGTTTGTTAACAATACATTTGTGGAGTGGTTGAAAAATAAGTTTTAATGACTCCAACCTAAGTGTATGTAAACTTCCGACTTCAACTGTATTTGTGATGAAAGGGGAGACTACTGTGTGTTTTTGTGTGTTCATGGACAGGTGTGGGCATGTTGTGGTGTGTATCGGGTGTGGTAGTTGTGTTGTTTCTCTTTGTTTGTGTTTATAAAATAAAAATGTAATATATACAGTACCAGCCAAAAGTTTGGACACCTACTCATTCAAGGGTTTTTCTTTATTTTTACTATTTTCTACATTGTAGAATAATAGTGAAGACATCAAAACTATGAAATAACACATATGGAATCATGTAGTAACCAAAAAAGTGTTAAACAAATCAAAATATATTTTATATTTGAGATTCTTCAAATAGCCACCCTTTGCCTTGATGACAGCTTTGCACACTCTTGGCATTCTCTCAACCAGCTTCATGAGGTAGTCACCTGGAATGCTTTTCAATTAACAGGTGTGCCTTGTTAAAAGTTAATTTGTGGAATTTCTTTCCTTCTTAATGCGTTTGAGTCAATCAGTTGTGTTGTGACAAGGTAGGGGTGGTATACAGAAGATAGCCCTATTTGGTAAAAGACCAAGCCCATATTATGGCAAGAACAACTCATATAAGCAAAGAGAAACGACAGTCCATCATTACTTTAAGACATGAAGGTCAGTCAATCCGGAAAATGTCAAGATCTTTGAAAGTTTCTTCAAGTGCAGTCGCGAAAACCATCAAGCGCTATGATGAAACTGGCTCTCATGAGGACCGCCACAGGAAAGGAAGACCCAGAGTTACCTCTGCTGCAGAGGATAAGTTCATTAGAGTTAACTGCACCCCAGATTCTAGCCCAAATAAATGCTTCGCAGAGTTCAAGTAACAGACACATCTCAACATCAACTGTTCAGAGGAGACTGCATGAAATCAGGCCTTCATGGTCGAATTGCTGCAAAGAAACCACTACTAAAGGACACCAATAAGAACAAGAGACTTGCTTGGGCCAAGAAACACGAGCAATGGACATTAGACCGGTGGAAATCTGTCCTTTGGTCTAATGAGTCCAAATGTGAGATTTTTGGTTCAAACGGCCGTGTCTTTGTGAGACGCAGAGTAGGTGAACGGATGATCTCTGCATGTGTGGTTCCCACCATGAAGCATGGAGGAGGAGGTGTGATGGTGTGTGGGTGCTTTGCTGGTGACACTGTTAGTGATTTATTTAGAATTCAAGGCACACTTAACCAGCATGGCTACCACAGCATTCTGCAGCAATACGCCATCCCATCTGGTTTGTGCTTAGTGGGACTATCATTTGTTTTTCAACAGTACAATGACCCAACACACCTCCAGGCTGTGTAAGGGCTATTTGACCAAGAAGGAGAGTGATGGAGTGCTGCATCAGATGACCTGGCCTCCACAATCCCCTGACCTCAACCCAATTTGAGATGGTTTGGGATGAGTTGGACCGCAGAGTGAAGGAAAAGCAGCCAACAAGTGCTCAGCATATGTGGGAACTCCTTCAAGACTGTTGAAAAAGCATTTCTCATGAAGCTGGTTGAGAGAATGCCAAGAGTGTGCAAAGCTGTCATCAAGGCAAAGGGTGGCTACTTTGAAGAATCTCAAATATGTTTTGATTTATTTAACTTTTTTGGTTACTACATGATTCCATATGTGTTATTTCATAGTTTTGATGCCTGCACTATTATTCTACAATGTAGAAAATAGTAAAAATTAAGAAAAACCAATGAGCAGGTGTGTCCAAACTTTTGACTGGTACTGTATAGTAAGAAAATAGTTAATCCCAATGTGTTCTCCAATCTCATAAAACATTTTAGAATCGTTATCCTCGCAAGGTGAGGTATTGAAAAGGGTTCCAATAATTTTATAAACTGTACATACACGCATTAAAGATGCTGCATGTTTCTGTCTGTGACCCTGTCCCAGTATTGTCACGCCCTGACTCTGGAGACTTATTTGTTGAGTCAGGGTGTGTATTTTCTATGTGGTGTAGGTCTATGTTATAAGTCTAGTATGTCTAGATCTATGTTGGCCGGTGTGGTTCCCAATCAGAGGCAGCTGTCGCTCGTTGTCTCTGATTGGGGACCATACTTAGGCAGCCTATTGGCACTAGTGGGTTGTGGGATCTTGTTCGTGTTGTGTTGTTGTGTTGTCTTGTCCTTCACGTTTTGTCGGTTGTTTATTCATTTAAATAAACATGTATGTATATCACGCTGTGCCTTGGTCTGACCTGTCTGTAAACGAACGTGACAAGTATAATGTGGCTCATGTATCATGTTCAGCTCTTATTTTTATCATAGCTGTCTATGACCTGCAAATGGTAATTTCTATATTACCTCCTTTGAGAATGTTTGCGTTTGTCTTCAACTTCTCAGCAAGTGTATTCTGGTTCATTTCCTTCAGGATATTCACTGTGACACCCAGAGCCCCATTCTTGTTGTATTTGTTCACCATCAGCTCCACGGTGATCTCCCTGCTTACGTTGCCATCGAACTCCCTCTTTCTGATGGGCTCAATGTTATACCTCTTGTGATTGATCAGGAACCACTGGAATTTCTTCATCTCGTCACTCATCAGCTCATCCAAAGTTTTTACCAACACCTTCTCCATTGTTGATGATCACTGCCATGGACAAAATAATCAGATACCTATATAACCAACTCACTTTTCAGCTGTAGTAAAATAATCATCACTACTGTTGTGCTGCCATCTTGATAGAAGGTAACATCTTGATAGAAGGTAACAGATTATTTTATTATAGTGATTAAGAGTGACTTTCATTGTGTTCCATGGTGTTTAGCGCCCCCTAGTGGAGCTTTCTGGTACTTAGAATTCTGTACAAAAACCCGGAAGTAAAGTTGTCATTATGCACGCAGACAAGCAGCTAGAAACAACATTACTGTACAGTTCTTTCAGTGCAACTGTTACGCCCCTGAAAAAGGGGAGAAATAATCAGGAGAGTGATGCAGTTGTTTCCTCACTGAAAACTTTAGTATAATGATTTTTACAAAAATACCACATTTTACAGAACAACAGATCTACAGGAACCAGAGTTTTGTAGGGTACAAAGCTTATTCCAGTCACAACAGCATAAACTGTAATTCACTAAAACATATACAAATGTTTCAATATAACTGTCAAACACAAAGTAGCTTTAGCTCAGTAACCCATAACTACATTTATCAACCATGTCAACAAAGTATTCGAAACACATTATACAAATAACCCCAAAATATATTATTAACAGCGCACTTGCTCATTCACAATTAGCATAAAATGGCAGCTACTCTCAGTACGAAGCTAATCTTCGCTGCAACCAAGCAGATTTCACTCACACACGCATCTAATAACTCTCTTCAACTTAACTCTAACTTACTCAAGATGTTACTAACACATACCTTAAACTCTCTTGACATGTTAGCAAGTTATTACATTCAAATTAACTCGTTTTATATCAATAACGTACCTGAAAAAGGGGAGAAATAATCACGAGAGTGATGCAGTTGTTTCCTCACTGAAAACTTTAGTATAATGAGAAAAAAGACCGCGATTTCCCCAGGAAGTTGGGTGGAGACCAGAGCAATCGATCTCAGGCTCATAGATTAAGAGCATTTAGTAGATCACAGATTAACACTTTTACCCTTAAATTAGGCACCACAAAATAAAGTAGTCAATATAACGTTTACACATTCCTCTTACAATATTTACCCTTTTACACTTGACGGATTTTAACACATTTATGAATTTTATCAATCTCTATGAACTAGTACTGCATGCATCTTTTTAACCTTAGATATTTTAAGATCCTTACATACCATGAACTTACTAATACTTTTTAGTGTATAACAGGCTATGAATATGTCCTTTAACCTGTCACACTCTCCCCGACAAAATAAATGTTGTCCCAACATTACCAACATTGTCTTCTTAAACAGTCTATAAGCACTGGACGTAGAAAATCCTCTTCTGTAAGCTAGTCCTTGAGCAGAGGTCAAAGTTCACAGTTCAAATAGAACCAAGAAGTTATATTCACAGTCCATATCTGTTGACCAGCTGTATAAAACAGTCCATAAGCAGTCTTTTCTCATACTATTGTCAACAGTCCATCAGTTTTAATGATCTATATGCATAGTCTGCTAATTGTCTCGTGAAAGTCTGTGAAATCAGTCAGTAGTCCATGGTCAAACATGTCAACTCTGTCTGTGGCCTCAAGTTTGCTGAAGTCCATACATGTAGGGTGGCTGAAGGTAATATCGCTGTAGTGATGGCAGCCATGGAACCAGTCCTGGTGCAGGGTAGACAGGGAACAACTGTGGCTGTGGCTGGATACTGTAGCAGGAAGGGATACCAAGCTGATCATAGGTGGTACGTCTTGGAGGGTGTCTCTCTGTCATGTGAATTTTTATCTCTAATTCACCCTAAGCTTGAATCATTACCAGAGGTTGTAAGGCTCTGGTTTTAATCATCAATGATTCAAGGTCCACAACTCACAAGTCTTATCTGTATTTTTATTCATGGCGAGAGCTCTGGGGCGAAAAACACAAACATACTGTTTTTATACCCCTTGACAAACAAAGGCACTATGCTCCTCCCACCTTTAGGTGGCTTTCTTAAACAGTTCCCGCCTCCTCCTTTACCCTTGAATGTTTAGTACCCCCTCTGTTAGTGGGTTGACACTACATGATAATTCTAACATTTATACTGTATTTGGGGTAAAATCCTTTAGTCATTATTCTTAAAATCCAAATTAATCTAACAATCCACCCCTTTGACTAAATATTCCCACATTCAGGATAAATGTATTTTACAAGCATGATTAATCTCAGAGATCACATCAGAACTAATAAACATTTCATCCAATTGCAGTCTTTCAGGGTCCAAATCCTCGTCATCCACCAAGCCTGGAGGATCGTTTTTCACATTCCCCTGGTCAGAGTCCGGAGTCAGTCCATCTCTCATCATTGTTTAGATACTGTATTTCACCAACGCCTGACTCACCAATCCTCGGACACAGGGAACAAGAGAACAACCACATAATACAAGAATACCCATACAAACACTGATCGCTCCTAAGATGGTGGCTGCTAGGGTTTTCCATTTACCAAATATTTCATCAAACCACCCTATCCACAATGTACTAACTTCTGAGTTCAGTTCATCCTTCACTCAGTGCAGTTAATTCTGTAAGAGCTCTGGTGACTGTCCCATCCAGTGTGGTGTTGTTAGGGATAAATATGCAACAATGGCTTATCTTTCTATAGACACCGGCCCTTTCTGCCTGATCTAGAACCAACCTCTACTAAGTTATGAGCGGGATGGCGGATAATCGCTCAGAGATCTCCCTTTACTGCATCTCTAGTCTTGTCAATAAATCGTTGTTGGTTGTAATAGATATATTTTATCCAATCCATATTTTTGTTTGTCCCCCACCAGAAAAATGTTGTAGTAAAACTCTCCCATATTTGATTTATAGCTTTGTATTCGTCTGGAACACCCCTGGGGATGCCTATACCATCTGTCCAAATTGGGCTATTTCCTTCCTGACTTATTTATTTTTCTCCTAATTATTCTTCCTGTCACTGGTCTTTGATGACCAATTCTTACAGGTTGGACCAACAATACTGGTGCACAAGTACCCACCCATCCCTCTGGTAATGTCTGCCGAATGTTCCCTTTTTTAGTGCATGCCCACCACACATCAGTCAAAGGGATGGTTAGGTTCCTCATTTTTTTCCCCTTCCTTCCTTATCTAAATCAGTCACATTAATTATCTCCTTACAGCCATCAAAATCACCCAAGTTACGGGTGCCATTTCTATGTCTGTAACACTGGTATTCGCCAGGAGTTAAAGTGAATCTAGGTGGGCTGGCCGAGTATGTCAATTTTGCCAGCCCAATCCCTGTGCAATTTGGCTCTTTTTGATTGGACCCCAGGTCTAATACACAGGGAAACATTGCCTTTGGCATTGGGGCGGTCAACATTGTTGGTCGCCCAATGGAGCATGCATAATAATTGGTCTCCCCCAAGGCCCTAGCGGTGTATTTCATCCACTTTAACCAGAGATTCTCATCAGGGACCCCCTCCACTTCCCCATTGTTCCATTCTTGGAGGAGAAAATCTTTCATAGTGGACAGGTTAGTCAAATTGACTCCGTCATCCCTTGACTGATTTACTCGGTCTATTGCTGTTAATGGATTAATGACGGTACCTGCTCCCTCTATATCCTTTGACTCCATCAAATATAATCTTAGACAAGTATACGTCCGTATACGTCCGCGCAAGCCCAGTAAGTTCTTTTCATGTCCTCTTTAGTGACTTTTACTATTGTTACTACCATCTCCGTGGGGATATCGTTATACCTTCTTATCCTCCATCTGGACGTCCAGCCCCCCCCGTCTCATATCTCCGTCCCCCAGTATGTCTAAATACCTGAGCCCAGGAACAATCCGCTGAGGGGGCTGAACATAAATACAACGGGATCTTATAATCCCATGTTGCTTGCTTATCCGCTCTGATAAGATCCCTAATCATAATTTTGAATCTTACTCCCCACCCTTCTCTGACTCCTATTTTGTAGATCACTCGCCCTTGATGGTCAGTATGTCGGGTCGCTTTCCCTTTATTTCTTAATAATGGTAAGGCCATAGCGTAATTGGTGCGAGGTGGTGGTGGATTTTGACCTACCACGACTATTGCCGAGACTATGATGCAGCTCAGGGTCACCCATATTCCCAAAAAAAACCAACCCTCTCCTGTCTTGAGTCCTTCTGCTCGGTACCACCCCATACTCACACCCTAGGAACACACTACAGTGATGATAGGTCTGGGTAGGAGATCTTCGTTGACAGAGATGACCCCCGCACCCTGTGGCGCAGTTCCGCTCGTCAACTCTGCGTGTGCTAAGCGGTGCTTGTATGTGGTCTTACCTTCTTGCAGTGGGTAACATGGACCCAGGTTCTTCTCTCTGCTATTCTAATGGCCAAGGTGGTTACCAACATAACCTGATGGGGCCCTTCCCAACAGGCCTGCTTCCAGTTTTCCTTCTAGTGACTGGATGCTCACCAGTCACCTGGTTAGATAGTGGGTCACCTTCTCCTTTAGTTCACCTGTGGGGCACAAAACCTCTGACATACGGGTGTGGTTAATAAACTATCTTCACACATGTTCAGATTAATGTAACAATTTCTGACTGCATTCTCTTTTTAGACTATCTAAAAAATGTTTTTTTTTTTAAGTATTTTGTCCTCTCCTTCGTATATTATCTAATACAATTAGCCTCTTCCCCCCTCTTGACACATAGTTCTGCTTATGTGTCAATTTTTTCCACCTTCCTAAACATTCCCTCAGGTTATTTATCAACCAATTGCCATGCCTTTCATTTTTTATATTCTTTTTTGCTTCTTTATTGCTCCTCCCACTTCCTTTGTCTTTATGGCGGCTAAATTCGACTTTCATTCAGTTCAGAATCAATTAGTAATCCAATCAAACAATCTCTTATCTTGTAAAAACACTTATGTTTAGTTCAACCTCTGTTCTACCCCGGCCCTCCCGGGCTTGACCTGAAGACTGATTGTTGGACATGACAAGTCCATTTTTTAGGTCACTTAAGTATTCTGCCTAGCAACAAAGAATAAAAACCTCTATGTTCGTAATTAACCCAGTTATCTCTAATAGCCCACCAAAAAAAACTTCATCATCTTTAAATCACTACCAATGTCATATCCCTTGTTACTCTCTACCATTTGGATAACATCCCTGATGTATGTATGCCTCCTTAGAGTTCCAAATTACTTTACCATGGGCTACCATTGCCTTCTCATAGATAAGATCACTTAATTTACCCGTATGCAGTACATAATGGAGTACGCAAACTTTACAGCACTTTATCATTACCAATAAGCTCATCATTTGTTTTTTGTTTTAACGGTTTTGGCGTTTCAAATATAGCATTTTTCCTGGATGAGTTTAACATTCGCCCCTCCTGTGTTATAGTGTGTCCTAGGTAAATGACCTCTACCAAAGTTGAAGTTTATTTTTGCTCACTTTGTTAGTCTCTGCTTTTCAAGCTCCAGAAACTGTTATCTCTGTCTCTCAGCCTTTTATTCTCTCCCTCTCTAACTTCCTCTGTCTCTCTAAGTCTGTCTCTGCCTCTCCTTTTTCCCGCCAACCAGAGCCACAAATCATTCTCCTTGTCCTCAACTCTCAACCCTCTCAGCTCTATCGCTACTTCCCTCCTATCATTACTGAATCAATGATAATACATTTACATTCTAGTCACCCAGCAGACGCTCCTATCCAGAGCAACCTAGTGAATACATTTTTATTATTTTAATCTTAATTTTTTTTTACTGGCCTCCCCCCGTGGGAATCGAACCCATAACCCTGGCGTTGCAAACACCATGCTCTATCAACCGAGCTCCATCCCTGTCGGCCATTTTCCCCCCTACCCTGGACGACACTGGGCCAATTGTGCGCCGCCCATGAGTCTCCCGGTCGCTGTCGGCTGCGACAGAGCCTGGATCCGAACCAGGATCTCTAGTGGCACAGTTAGCCCTGCGATGCAGTGCTTTAGACCACTGCGCCACTCAGGATAATAATAATTGCAATAACTATCAATAATAATTATAATAACTATTACGGATTATATTGTCCTTTTTCTGATGTTCCAATTGTAGTCTATTCATTTTAGTTTAAAATATAAAGTTATTTATAACAAATCCAGAACCCACCACAGGCTGGCGCTATTTCCCCAGCACAACAGCCAATGCCACTTGCTTCCTTGTAACGAAAATAAATTACGTTTTAAAATTTTCCAATTATTTGTATTTTCCCGCTAACCCATTTCAGTTCGCTATTCAATTTATTTAACTGTTCTCTCTGATTAGGCCCTAATTAATAAAACAAATACTTGCTATCATTTATCAGCATACACTTAATGACATTCCTACCATTTGAACGATGTCCTGTCTCTCACTCCCCCCTCTCCTGCTCCTTCCTACATTATGGGGGAGGCGCGGGAAACTTCCCTACAATTTTCCTTCTTAGGAAATAATGTCATTAGTACTTATAACATATTTTCATAGACATATCTAGAATATTACTAAAGCTATCTAATGCAACTTTTAATACACGTAAAAAAACTCTCTCTCTCCACCCATTCCTTTTTGAATAAGTACGTCTTCCTAGTTACCCCATAACCACGCCTCAAATCTTTTATTTAGCATTTAACCAACCAAATACTAAGTAGTATCCGGTTATCATTCATACCCGCCGTTGAATTTCCTCATACACACATATTTCACCTTCTGCCATTCAAATGCCCAACACAACAGAATAGTTCCATGCAAACCTCTATTGGCTCTTCAAGTCGCTCCGGATTAGAGCGTCTGCCAACTGACCAAAAACGCAAATATTCTCCACCTTCCAACCCATTACGTACGTCTACGTTTGAGTGCAAAGTCCAGACACACGCATAATAATATGCCATCTAGCAGACGCTCCCATCCAAAGCGACCTATAGTCATGCGTGCATACATTTTTTATTATGGGTGGTCCCGGGGATCGAACCCACTACCTTGGCGTTACAAGCGCCGTGCTCTACCAGCTGAGCTACAGAGGACCACATCGTTGGACTTTATAGGTACCTCTCAAATAATCGCTTTGTGGTGTTTTTAGCCAATTCTTAATTGACACGAATCATTTTGTCAAACATTTGTTCGAACCAAAAATATTGACTGTCATTCTCCTTTTCCCCTGCAGTCACGATAGTTAAATATTCCTTTGTCCCCGTTAAAGCATTTTCGCGCTTAAAAAAAACACACTCGCTGTCTCCAGCCCCTCCCCTCGCTGTTCTTTCAAATTAGTTCTAGTTTACATGCATCTGTTTGATCATAAATTCCAACTTTTCTACTTCGAGATGCCCAATAAATTCATACCTCTTCTCCCAAATGGACCCATAAAACATATTTCTCCGATCCCTCCCTAACATATATATTTCATCTCCCGTTAATTCTCGGACTTGTTTAGAAGATGTCTTTCCCATCGTGGAACAATAAGAAATCCCTCCCCCCCTTTTTGTTTTTTAAATAATTCACTCCCGAATTATTTTCCGTAGGAGCCAATCTCTTAGTGCGCCTCTTGCTTTTGTAATTAACCCTTTAAAATTATTTAACCCATAACCCAGAGTTTCTATTTAAAACTCCGGTTTCAGGAAAAGAGTAAATTACCCAATTTTCCTCACGCGACTTATTTTTTCCCCCACCCCTGAAATAATAATCCCGTCTCCCGAGGGATTCAGTCTCACACACATATGACCTTATCATCTGTTAAACTTGTTTGCACAGTTCTAGCAAATGCCCAGTCGCATATATGAACTCCCGACATATCCCTCTCATACGATGATAATTATTTCCCTGTTTATACTGAACATTGCAATTCGTACAATGACAATATTAACTTAGTTTACATTTGTGATTGCAATTCACTACCATGTCATTTCGGACTAGTTTTTTTTTGTAATAGCTATTTACCTCTAGGATCAATTGAGGACCCTCCCTGTCGTAATAATTATTACCTTCTTTGACTTTGTTAACTAAGTTCAACTAATTTTACCAAAATCCATGAATAAAAATTACTGACCTTTTCCTTGCAGTCTGGATTAAAATGCTTTTTCAAACTTGTTAACGTCTTTATCGTTCATAAAGAGTAATCACCGGCCTGTTTATTAACCTTAACGTGGAAGGCCAGGACTCTCTAACGGATGCTATCACCCGCCCGTGCACGGATTTCGGTGTCTCTAGAACGATAAAGATGTATTAAGATCCGGCTCAAAGGACCAATCTGTCATGTGAATTTTTATCTCTAATTCACCCTAAGCTTGAATCATTACCAGAGGTTGTAAGGCTCTGGTTTTAATCATCAATGATTCAAGGTCCACAACTCACAAGTCTTATCTGTATTTTTATTCATGGCGAGAGCTCTGGGGCCAAAAACACAAACATACTGTTTTTATACCCCTTGACAAACAAAGGCACTATGCTCCTCCCACCTTTAGGTGGCTTTCTTAAACAGTTCCCGCCTCCTCCTTTACCCTTGAATGTTTAGTACCCCCTCTGTTAGTGGGTTGACACTACATGATAATTCTAACATTTATACTGTATTTGGGGTAAAATCCTTTAGTCATTATTCTTAAAATCCAAATTAATCTAACACTCTCTCTTTGTGGCAGCTGGTAAGTTGGTTCCTCAGGTTCAGCAGCAGCAGTTAATGAAGGAAAGGCACTTAGTGGACGATCATCAGGCACATTTTCAGCAGGCAAGTTCATCTCCTCAGCAGGCAGTTCTTTAACTGTTGTTTTCTCCTCCAGCTGATTTTCAACAAGAGGCTGTGCTGGTAGCGTATCAGGAACTGGCACCGCAACTGTCTGTTTCACTGGTGGGGGCCTGTTTTCCGACTCTCTCGCTGGTTCAGCATACCTCTCAGGTACTGTAGGAGATGTGGGGACCTGTAGCGGCTCATGATGAAGGTCATATTCATCCCCGCTGTCTTCATCAGAATCTAGAGGCTGTGATCCAGGCTGATGTCTCTTTTTCTTACTTTTGTCATCTTTAGTCATTTCTGGTTGTCTCTCAAAAGGTAAGTGGTCACAGGACATGAGCAGGTTTCTGTGCAGGACCCGGGAGCGTCCCCTACCTTTTTCTGGCCTCAACTCATAAATCGGCAGGTCTGAACCCATTTGTCTCACTACTGTGTGAATTTGATCTTCCCAATAGTTACGGAGTTTGCCTGGTCCTCCTCTTGGTGTCAGGTTTTTAATCAGAGCTCGCTCGCCAGGCTGTAGCACCGAACTCCTAACTTTAGTGTCATAGTACTTCTTACTTCTTTCAGCAGCTTTCTGAGCATTTTCATTTGCAATGGCGTATGCTTCTTCCATTCCTCGTTTCCAGTTCTCCACGTAGTCTCGCTGGTTACTGGAACCTGCCTCTGTGCACAATCCAAAGAACATATCAACTGGAAGCCTGGGTGATCTCCCAAACAGGAGATAAAATGGTGAATAGCCAGTCACTTCGCAACGGGTGCAGTTATAGGCATAAACCAGTTTGTTTAGAGACTCCTTCCAGTTTGACTTTTGTGTCTCAGTTAGTGTCTTTAGCATTTGCAACAATGTTCTGTTCATTCGTTCCACTTGACCGTTCCCCATCGGGTGGTAGGGTGTTGTTCTGGACCCCGCCATGCCACTGAGTTTCTTTAACTGATGGAACAACTGATTTTCGAATTCTCCCCCTTGGTCATGGTGGATGCGGGAGGGGAACCCAAACTTCAGGGCAAAGTAATTGAAGATGAGATTTGCAGCAGTTTTTCCTGACTTTGATGTGGTGGCGTAGGCTTGAGTGAAACGTGTAAAATGATCAACAATCACGAGGATGTACTCATATCCCCCTTTGCATCTGTCGAGATGGAGGAAATCTATACATACCAGTTCAAATGGTATGTGTTGTCACAATGTTTGTCAGAGGAGCTCTTGTTTCATGGCCTGGCTTTTTCTGCTTGACACAGCTACAAGTTTTAGTCACATAGTGCTCGATGTCAGATTGCATATAAGGCCAGAAGAAGCGGTCACGTACTAGTGATACAGTGCGGTCAGTACCTTGGTGTCCCATGTTATTGTGCAACTCTTCCATCACTTTACCTTTGTACTGCTCTGGTAGAACTAACTGCTTGCGGGCTGTAGTGATTCTGTAAAGAATACCATCACTGTCGATTGTCAATTTGTCCCATTCTCTGAATAGGCATTTTGTCTTTGGACTGAATTCCTTTTGCTCTTTAACTGGCGGTTTGGAACCAGACAGCTTGAAATCGAGCACAGGACGGATGACCGGATCAGACTCTTGTGCCTCTCTTATCCCCTCTTTTGGGATCGAGCTGATTGTTGCTGTAGTTGTCTCACCTTCAGCTGATACTGACATAAATGCAGCTGAAATTGACGAAGGCACAACAGGCTCGTTCTGTACCTCTACTGCTTGTATCGTGGAGGCAATGGTGTCTGGTGGAAGCTCCTCAGAACATTCTCTCATCAGTGACTCTACATCCAGTGGCATCCTCGACAAAGCATCTGCATCACTGTTCTCTCTGCCTGGCCTGTACTTTATTGTAAAGTGGAAATCAGCCAATTCTGCAACCCACCTGGAAGTGGTTGCGTTCAGTTTTGCAGTAGACAGAATGTAGCTGAGTGGGTTGTTATCGCTGTATACAGTGAAGGTCAGAGCATAGTACAAATAATCATGGAACTTATCAGTGATTGCCCATTTTAGAGCTATAAATTCTAGCTTGCCTGAGTTGTAGTGATAGTTATTCTCAGCTGCTGTTAAGGTTCGAGAGCCATAAGCAATGACCCTAAGCTTCCCATCTTGCTCTTGATAAAGAACTGCTCCCAAGCCTTGGTGTGATGCATCAGTGTGTACAACAAATGGCTGAGTGAAGTCAGGGAAACCTAAGACTGGTGGGTGAAGCAGACACTTAATCAGCTGTTCAAGTGCCTGTTGATGCTGGTCAGTCCACAGGATTGTCTTGTTTGAGGGCACCACATGACTTACTTTCTTTGTTTTTGCTTTCCGTGGGTGGTCAGGTAATTTCTCTGAATCTGCTTTCAGGAGGTCATACAGACAGCTGGCCATCCTAGAAAAGTCTTTGATGTACTGTCTGTAGTAAGTGAGCAAACCAAGCATTTTTCTGAGCTGGCCCACAGTCTGTGGTCTGATCTCTTTCAATGCTCTTACTGCTTCAAAATCGGCTGGGTCAACTTTGCTGCCGTCTGCAGACACTATTCTGCCCAAATAACGGACCTGGGGTTTAAAGAGATCACACTTACTTGGCTTGAGTTTGATGCCATACTCTCTGAGACGCTGCAAAACCTTTTGCACATCATTCACATGGCTGTCGAAAGTTTTACTGAAAACTAGCGTGTCGTCCAGATAAGGAATGCAGATGTTGTCCCGGAGCCCTTCCAAACATTCCTCCATACAACGCTGAAAAGCTGCAGGAGCGTTCATGAGGCCGAATGGCATACGTATCCACTCATAGAGTCCCCATGGGGTCACAAATGCTGTCAGTGATCTGCTTTCTTCAGAGATGAACCCTTGGTGATATGCTTTTCCCTGATCTAAAAGGGAGAACCAGGAATTACCACCTAAACTGTCCATGATGTCCTGGACCCGAGGGATGGGCTGGCGGTCGGGATGTGTCTTTCTGTTCAGGTCTCTGTAATCTATACACAACCGGAGGGTCCCGTCCCTTCTTCCTAACGCAAACGACAGGTGAAGAATATGAAGAGTTTGACTTCCTAACCCAACCCTGGGCTATGAGGTCATGAAGGTAACCCTTCATCTCCTGATACAGTGGCCTGGGCACTGACATGTATGTGCGCTTGACTGGTTCAGAGTCCTTTAGAGAAATAGTCATTTTCAATCGTTCAATGCAGCCAATGTCATTGTCTGATCTGGAGAAGGAGTGACACTCTTCTCTAAGCATTTTCCTAACAACCTCTCTCTGTTCTTCGGTTAGGTGACTTAAACCTACTGGTGGATCCCACTGTTCAGTAGCAGTACATGGGGTTTGAACACTGGTGTGATTCACTGTGGCTGGGGTGACAGCTTTTTCAAAGACTTGGGCAGGTAACACAGTCATAATGGTTTGTACTGTACCGATTATGGTGCGTCCTAGCAGGGCAATGTCGTGGTCAGTGGGGTTAGAGACATCAAGCATGACAACTGGAAAAACACCTTTCTTAACTCTGACTAGTGTGTCAAAGAACTCAAGTTCATCTGGCCACTGCGGGTTCAGGTCTGGCTGGAAAAGCATTGTCATGTCGTCTTTGAAAGGCTGGGAAGCTACACGGCACTCAATCTGAATGCTACTGTGTTTTGGTACAGCAACCTTCTCTTTCTTGGTTTTCACTGCGTATTCATCTGTCTGTTCTGCGCTAACAGCCTGTATAAAAGCCCTCACCTTATTTCTTTTGAGGCTTGGGAAAGCTTTTTTCACTGTACTGTACCGTTTAGTCTTTTCGGTCCTTGTCAGGATGTGCTCAATAACATTGAAACCTATGATGGGATGAGATAGGTGACAGCCTTTCATTACCAGCACTGGGATGATCAGTTCCTTCGTTTGGTCAGTTTCAGAGGCTAGCCGAAAAGTTGTTTCAATCCATCCCAGGTACGGCATTTCAGTCCCATTTGCTGCCGTCAATCTTAGATCATCAGGTGAGTCCAGAATTTCTGAAACATCCCTCAGCCTTGCGTTTGGGAGAGATTCCGCTTTCCATCGTTCATCAATGACCGATACCTGAGAGCCGGTGTCCCATAGGGCTTGGAGGTGGTGGCGATTGAGGTGACACTCAACAAGGCACTGTCTACCGACTAGCGAGGTGACCTTATGGGGGTGGCAACCTTGAGCTAGGGATGGTAAAGAGTGGGCATTTTCTTCTGTACAGGAACGCTTTTCACAGGTAGAGTCAATTTTTAGGTGAGTGCATTTTTCCTTATGTTTAGTCCAATGTTGGTTTTGACATCCTTTGGAACAGTACAGTGTCTCTTTACATGACGAACATTGTTTCAGGTTCTCAAATGAATCTTCTCTGGCACAATTTGCACATTTCTGGGACTTTTTGGTAGCTACGGTTAACACTTGTCCCTCAGCGGTAACCCTTCCCCGTTTAAAGGGGCCTCTTTTGATGGTCTGACTCCCCGGATTTTACATCCAGCTTGAAAATGTTCTCCACTCCCACATCGGAAGCAGTGTGTGCAGCGTGCATCTGTTCTGGCCTGCTGGCAGACAAAACACCTCCTTGGGGCTTGAGCAGAGCGGTTGGTATACAGGTTAGGTGCATATTGATGCTGCGCAGGGTCAGGTGCTTGGGGCTGACTGTAGTTGCTGTAATACTGCTGCTGGGAAACAGGTGGCTGGGGGTCCCTATCTGGCCTCCTAACTGGAAGTGGGGCATGGGCATAAGGCGATGACTGAAACATAGGCTGCTGTAATGTCTCCTTAATCTGAGCAATCTCTGCACTGAGACCTTTTAGGGAAGCTACACCTGTCTTAAGTTCAGCTAACTCTGTTAACAGTTCTGCGGGTATCTTAGCCTTTGCTTCCTTCACAGGACACTTTGCAGATGGCGTATCTTCTAACTGGACTACACTTACAGTTGTAGCAGGCTGTGGGGCATTAAAACGCTTTTTGTTTCGTCTTTCTATCTCATTAGCACAAGCAATGTTAAGCTTCTCTAGCAAAACCTCATCTGATGTTTCGCTATCAAGCAGGAGAGGCTGCATGTCTATCCTGATACTGTCACTCTGGAGACCTGTAAGGACTGTGTGTAAACACATGCGCTGGACTAGAGCAGGGTCATACTTAAGCCCTGATTCTGACTCCTGGGACGCAAATAGTACTTTCTGCCTCAAATCTAAGACGCGCATCAGGAAGCTTTGAGGGGTCTCCTTGCTATGCTGTGCTTCTGAAGCTAGCTGTTTGTAAAGCTCTGTTGCACTCTTCTCTTGGAAGTGGGAACGCAGGATGCATCTGAGTGTGGGAAGAGTTAGCTGGGGTTTACCTTCCAAGTAGCTGCGTAGCTGTGAGCCTGGAGAAATAGCCCTGATTACTGCGTCTACTATTTCTACCTCAGGATAGCCTCTGTTAAGTCCATTCTCAATCTGATGGGCAAGGCTGGAAAAAGTCAGTTTATCTTTCTGGCCCGGTTCACCTATCTGCCCAGAAATTTTTAACTCTTTGCGCCAGTATGAGCCGGGCTGTGCACTGGGTGAGAGCTGCATGCTCCTCTGAAGATGGGCAGGGGGTTGGGGCTGGCGCAGAGAATCACTGGCTTTGTCTGCAGTACTCTGCTCAGTTCCCACCCCTTGTTGTGGGGTTACAGTTCTCAGTCCCTCGATTATGTGATGTGTTCTGGCTGTTTCAATATCATGGTCAGTTTGCCCTGTCTTGCTATCTATGCCACTGATCATCTCTGTCATTTTGTCTTTAAGTAGCAATAATTCCGACATGCCGCCATCTTCTAACTCTGCAACTTCCTCTCTTTCAAGGAACATCATAATGTGAGTCATCAGTGATATGCGGGATTTGTCTTGAATAACTCTTCTCTGTTCGCCTGATATGTCAAGGAAATCACATACGTCTAGTAACTTGTCTTTAGTCAGGGTGTGCAATTCTCCTACTACCTCTTCCTGTAGTTCTTCCAAGGCGGTTGTCATGTTGACAGGACAGGAGGAACCTTTACTCTGCAGGAGTTGACTCTGAATTAGATGGTCCTTACTGTCTCTGATGGTCTCTCAACGGCCTCAGTTGACACGTACTTAACCACCAACTTCCAGCTCCCCTCGAACAGCAACACTTTCCTCACTGCAGCCTGCCTGGGTTGTTATGTAGGGATTTAGCTGGCTCGGAATTCAGCGACCAGGATGTGGAAGCCGGACATCTGAGCAGCAATCTCAGCGGAGCCTCCAAAATGTTACGCCCCTGAAAAAGGGGAGAAATAATCACGAGAGTGATGCAGTTGTTTCCTCACTGAAAACTTTAGTATAATGATTTTTACAAAAATACCACATTTTACAGAACAACAGATCTACAGGAACCAGAGTTTTGTAGGGTACAAAGCTTATTCAAGTCACAACAGCATAAACTGTAATTCACTAAAACATATACAAATGTTTCAATATAACTGTCAAACACAAAGTAGCTTTAGCTCAGTAACCCATAACTACATTTATCAACCATGTCAACAAAGTATTCGAAACACATTATACAAATAACCCCAAAATATATTATTAACAGCGCACATGCTCATTCACAATTAGCATAAAATGGCAGCTACTCTCAGTACGAAGCTAATCTTCGCTGCAACCAAGCAGATTTCACTCACACACGCACCTAATAACTCTCTTCAACTTAACTCTAACTTACTCAAGATGTTACTAACACATACCTTAAACTCTCTTGACATGTTAGCAAGTTATTACATTCAAATTAACTCGTTTTATATCAATAACGTACCTGAAAAAGGGGAGAAATAATCACGAGAGTGATGCAGTTGTTTCCTCACTGAAAACTTTAGTATAATGAGGAAAAAGACCGCAATTTCCCCAGGAAGTTGGGTGGAGACCAGAGCAATCGATCTCAGGCTCATAGATTAAGAGCATTTAGTAGATCACAGATTAACACTTTTACCCTTAAATTAGGCACCACAAAATAAAGTAGTCAATATAACGTTTACACATTCCTCTTACAATATTTACCCTTTTACACTTGACGGATTTTAACACATTTATGAATTTTATCAATCTCTATGAACTAGTACTGGATGCATGATCTTTTTAACCTTAGATATTTTAAGATCCTTACATACCATGAACTTACTAATACTTTTTAGTGTATAACAGGCTATGAATATGTCCTTTAACCTGTCACACAACTATTTATTGTTACGCTTCAGCCTCGGAAAATATTTGTTTGTAAGTTCAATTCAAGCATATTGCAAGTGATGATAATATTGTTATTGAAAGAATTGCTTACTTATCAATGTTAATTGGTTACATTTACTCACGCAAATTGCATTGACTTTCATGGATGCCATTAGCTGTATTAGTTTGCTCGTGCGTCATGTAAAAGAAGTGTAAAACATACTATAGTTTGTTACTGTTTCTAGTGTAATATGCTTTGTTATTGTACAGAGGTGTTTGTACATTATTAGAGTAATGAAAGGAGTTGGCTAGTTGTTACTCATAGAGTAATTATCTATTTGGTTTGTCGTCATGCCAGATATATGGTAACTTGGCACTTGCTTTGTATTTATGCAACTTCAACTTGAAATGTATAATGTACAGCTACAGTATGTCAATGTGAATTGAATACTAAAGTATATTATTTTCTGTATTTGCAGTTTCACAACATAAACGTTTTCAATACATTCGTTCAAGAAAAGTCACGCCCTGGAAGTTTTATTGAAGACTCAGTTGTTAGCTATCTGTCTAGTTTTGCACGGGAACACAATTCCAGGGCAGAATAACTGTACTAACCCAGCCTGAGTAAGGGGTAAAAGAGTGAAACTCTATCATGTACCATTGACACCATGTGAATTTGGGGGGTAGGTAGCCCAATGACTATCAATGCATCTGTCTGTAATAGGGGAAACTCAGGTCCAGAAAGCGCAACAGAAGGTAGGCTACAATAAATCAGGTTTAATACAATACGAGTTGAAACAGGGGAACAACAAGTCACATCGGAGCAGAACATTGAGCTGAAACGTGTGCCCTGTGGTGGCGGAAATCAACTAAACACACAGAGGTGCGGAAGGCTACCCAAAACAGGCAGCAGGGGTACTCCGACACATTGCTATATTGAGCTCTGGACACCGCATTGACATTTACATTTACATCATTTAGCAGACGCTCTTATCCAGAGTGACTTACAAATTGGTGCATTCAACTTATGATAGCAAGTGGGACAACCACATTTTTTATTTATTTTTTATGGGGGGTGGGGGAAGAAGGATTACTTTTATACCGCATCTAAGCAATGGTTTTCGATGACAGCAGTGCATTGGGGAATGCAAATTAAATCAAGGCAATTAGTCAGACCGAGAAGTTGTAAAGACATCCATGTTGGCGTGGTAGTAGGGTAGGCCTTTGCTTCAGGAATAGTTAGGAGGCTATGTTAATTATAGTCCATGAAACACGAGTTAGACTGGATACTAGTCCTTATACTGTTATTTAAAGCTAGGAAGGTATATCACCTTGCTATTTGCATCTTACGGATCGTAGTTGTTGTGGATGGCTGTTGACAAATGTATTTGTGTATTCTAACCCAATAATGGGTGAATTTGAAGAAGTTTAAGCTGCCTATCAATCGTTGTTATCGCGAACCAGTTGACAGCCAGTGAAAATGTGCTCTTGCAACAGCTGCATATGTTACGCCCCTGAAAATGGGGAGAAATAATCACGAGAGTGAAGCAGTTATGTTTCCTCACTGAAAACTTTAGTATCATCCTTTTACAAAAATACCACATTTTACAGAACAACAGATCTACAGGAACCAGAGTTTTGTAGGGTACAAAGCTTATTCAAGTCACAACAGCATAAACTGTAATTCACTAAAACATATACAAATGTTTCAATATAACTGTCAAACACAAAGTAGCTTTAGCTCAGTAACCCATAACTACATTTATCAACCATGTCAACAAAGAATTCGAAACACATTATACAAATAACCCCAAATATATTATTAACAGCGCACATGTTCATTCACAATTAACATAAAATGGCAGCTACTCTCAGTACGAAGCTATTCTTCGCTGCAACCAAGCAGGATTGTCAGTAGGTGCTGTAGGTGGGTGTGGTGTGGAATCAGGTGCAGGACGCAGAAGTTAAGTCCAACAAAGACTTTTAGTAGAGCACACAAAAAACACAATCCAAACAGCCCGGAGGCGAGAAAATGCGCACACAGGCGTAAACAAACGGGCGCACTAAACATGTGCGAAAATCCTCTCCTAAAATACAAAGGAGGCAAGCTACAAATAGCGCACCGAAAAGGGTAGCGCACCAACACGACATAGGAAACAATCACTCACAACACCTGACAAACACAACGAGAACTTATAGGACACTAATGACACTAAACGACAACAGGTGTACAATTCCAGACAAGACCAAACGAACATAGAAACATACAACGGTGGCAGCTAGTATTCCAGAGACGACGAACGCCGAAGCCTGCCCGAGCAAGGAAGAGAGGCAGCCTCGGCCGAAACCGTGACAGTTCCCCCCCCCTTGACGCAAGGCTCCAGACGTGCGCCGACTCCGGCCTCGCGGACGACCAGGAGGACGCGGAGCAGGGCGCGTCGGGTGACTACGATGGAATTCCGTCAGGAGAGACGGGTCCAAAATGTCTCCCCTCGGCACCCAGCACCGTTCCTCCGGGGCCGTACCCTCCCACTCCACCAGATATTGGAGACCCCCCATCCGACGCCTCGAATCCAAGATGGACCGCACGGAGTACGCCGGTGCCCCTCAATGTCCAATGGGAGCGGGAGGAGGCTCCCTGATCTCATTTTCTTGGAGTGGGCCAGCTACCACCGGCCTGAGAAGAGACACATGGAACGAGGGGGTTAATACTTTTATACTCAACAGGTAGTTGTAATCTGTAACACACCTCGTTCAATCTTCTCAGGACTTTAAATGGCCCCACAAACCGCCGACCCAGTTTCCGACAGGGCAGGCGGAGGGGCAGGTTTCTGGTAGAGAGCCAGACTCGATCACCAGGTGCGTACACCGGTCCCTCACTGCGGTGGAGATCGGCGCTCGCCTTTTGACGACGGAGGGCCCGCTGCAGGTGGACGTGTGCAGCGTTCCACGTCTCCTCCGAGCGCCGCACCCACTCATCCACCGCAGGAGCCTCGATCTGGCTCTGCTGCCAAGGTGCCAGAACCGGCTGGTAACCTAACACACATTGGAAAGGGGGTTAGGTTAGTGGAGGAATGGCGTAGGGAATTCTGGGCCATTTCTGCCCAGGGAACGTACCGTGCCCACTCCTCCGGCCGGTCCTGGCAGTATGATCTAAGAAATCTACCCACCTCCTGGTTCACACGTTCCACCTGCCCATTACTCTCCGGATGGTAACCCGAGGTGAGGCTCACCGAGACCCCCAACCGCTCCATAAAGGCTCTCCAGACTCTGGAGGTAAATTGGGGACCTCGATCAGACACAATATCCTCGGGTACCCCGTAGTGCCGGAAAACATGGGTGAAGAGCGCTTCGGCGGTCTGTAGGGCCGTAGGAAGGCCCGGCATAGGGAGCAAACGACAGGCCTTAGAGAACCGGTCCACAACGACCAGTATAGTAGTATTCCCCTGTGAGGGAGGAAGGTCAGTGATGAAATCCACCGAGAGGTGAGACCATGGTCGTTGTGGAACGGGCAGGGGTAGTAACTTACCCCTAGGCAGATGTCTAGGCGCCTTACACTGGGCGCACACCGAGCAGGAGGAGACATAAACCCTCACATCCTCGCCAACGTGGGCCACCAGTACTTAGCACTAAGGCAGTGCACTGTCCGGCCGATACCAGGATGTCCAGAGGAGGGTGACGGTGAGCCCAATAGATCAATCGATCCCGAACCTCGAGCGGAACGTACTTCCGACCCTCCGGGCATTGAGGTGGACTAGGGTCGGTGCGCAGCGCCCGCTCGAGTTCAGCATCGACCTCCCACACTACCGGTGCCACCAGACAAGACTCCGGCAGTATGGGAGTGGGCTCCACGGACCTCTCCTCCGTGTCATACCGCCGAGACAGCGCGTCTGCCTTACCGTTCTGTGACCCAGGGATGTATGTGATCTTAAATATGAACCGGGTCAAAACCATATTCCACCGTGCCTGGCGAGGGTTTAGTCTCCTAGCTGCCCGGATGTACTCCAGGTTACGGTGGTCCGTCAAAATGAGGAAAGGGTGTTGAGCCCCCTCAAGCCAGTGCCTCCACACCTTTAGGGCCTGTACCACGGCTAACAGCTCCCTGTCCCCTACGTCATAATTTCGCTCCGCCGGACTGAGCTTCTTGGAATAAAAGGCACAGGGGCGGAGTTTAGGTGGCGTGCCGGACCGCTTGCAAAGCACGGCTCCTATACCGGCCTCTGACGCGTCCACCTCTACCTGAAATGGTAAAGAGGGATCCGGATGCGCCAGCACCGGAGCCGAGGTAAACAGGTCCTTCAGCCTCCCAAACGCCCTGTCCGCCTCGGCTGACCACTGCAGACGCACCGGACCCCCCTTCAAAAGAGACGTTATGGGAGCTGCCACCTGTCCAAAACCCCCGGATAAACCTCCGGTAGTAATTCGCAAACCCCAAAAACTGCTGCACCTCCTTCACAGTGGTTGGCGTTTGCCAATTACGCACGGCTGACACCCGGTCTACCTCCATCTTCACCCCTGACGCAGACAACTGATAACCCAAAAAGGAGACCGACTCCTGGAAAATAGACACTTCTCTGCCTTGACATACAGGTCGTGCTCCAACAGCCTCCGCAACACTCGGCGCACCAGGGCCACATGCTCGACTCGGGTAGACGAGTACACGAGAATGTCATCTATGTACACGACCACCCCCCTGCCCCTGCATGTCCCTGAAGATCTCATCCACGAATGATTGGAAAACTGAAGGAGCGTTCATCAACCCGTATGGCATGACAAGATACTCGTAATGGCCCGAGGTGGTACTAAAGGCTGTCTTCCATTCATCGCCCCCCTAATGCGCACCAAGTTGTACGCGCTCCTGAGATCTAATTTAGTGAAGAAACGCGCCCCGTGCAATGACTCCGTCATGGTCGCAATCAGCGGGACTGGATAACTGTACTTCACCGTGATCTGATTGAGACCACGGTAATCAATGCACGGGCGTAACCCACCATCCTTTTTCTTCACAAAAAAGAAACTCGAGGACGCAGGGGAAGTGGAGGGGCCGTATGTATCCTTGTCTCAGAGATTCGTCTATGTAAGTCTCCATAGCTCTCTTCTCCTCCTGAGACAGAGGATACACATGGCTCCGTGGGAGCGCAGCTCCTGCCTGGAGGTCTATCGCACAATCTCCCTGCCTATGGGGGAGGCAACTGCGTCGCCCTCGACTTACTGAACACAATAGCCAAATCCCCATACTCAGGGGGAACGTGCAATGCGGGCACCTGGTTTGGACTCTCCACCGAGGTAGCCCCTACGGAAACACCTAAACATCGACCCACACACTGAGCAGACCACTCCATCAGAGCCCTCTCCTGCCACGAAATAGACGGGTTATGGGTACTCAACCAGGGCATGCCCAGCACCACCGGATACGCAGGCGAAGTCGATCAGAAATAGCTGGATCATCTCCTGATGACCCCCTCTGCGCACACATCCTAAGTGGCGCCGTGACCTCCCTGATCAAGCCCGATCCCAACGGACGGCTATCTAGGGCATGAACGGGAAGGGGACGTCAACAGGGAGAAGGGGAATCCCTAAGGCTAAACAAAATTTCTTATCAACGAAATTCCCAGCCGCGCCTGAATCTACCAGCGCCTTATGCTGGGAATGAGGTGCTACCTGTGGAAAACGCACAGGTATACAGAAGTGCGCAACAGAGAGCTCTGGGTGAGTGGGGCGCCTACTCACCTGGAAGGACTCCCCAGTGCGGGGCCTGTCGTCTTCTCCCCTAGGAGGCCATCCCCAGCACCTAGCCGCGGTGTGTCCTCCCCGACCACAGTTGGTGCAGGAGATGGACCCCCTCGTACTCCGACCCCTCCTCTCTCTAGCGCCAGCGCCCCCGAGCTCCATGGGGCTCGGCTCGGAGACGCTGGAGGGTGAAATGGACGGACCTCCCTCGGGACGTCCGCGGGTAGCCAGCAGGGTGTCCGGCCTGATGGACATGTCGACTAACTGGTCGAAAGAGAGGCTGGTGTCCCGACAGGCCAGCTCCCGACGGACGTCCTCCCGTAGACTACAGCGGTAGTGATCGATGAGGGCCCGCTCATTCCACCCTGCATCCGCCGCTAGAGTACGGAATTCCAACGCGAACTCCTGGGCACTCCTCTTCCCCTGCCGGAGGCAGAACAGACGCTCCCCGCCGCTTTCCCTCTGGTGGATGGTCAAACACCGCCCTGAAGCGACGGGAGAACTCAGCGTAAGTGATGGTGGTAGCGTCTATCCTCCTCCACTCGGCGTTGGCCCATTCTAACGCCTTGCCGGAAAGGCAGGAGATAAGGGCGGACACGCTCTCGTGTCCCGAGGGCGCCGGGTGCACGGTGGCCAGGTAAAGCTCCACCTGGAGAAGGAAGCCCTGACACCCGGCAGCGGTCCCATCGTAGGCCCTCGGGAGCGAGAGTCGAACTCCTCTGGGTTCCGGAGCGGGAATGGGCTGACTTGCTGATGGTGATGGTAGGGACGGTGGCGTTGGGGGTGTTCCTCGGGTCTCCCAGCGTTGGAGCGTGTTGATCACATCCTGCAGGGCGGTCCCGATCCGCAGGATCTGGTCGTTCTGCTCCCGAACCCGATCCTCCAACGTCTCCTGTGCTGCTGCGGCTCCTGCTGATTCCATTCAGAAGGTGAGTGATTCTGTCAGTAGGTGCTGTAGGTGGGTGTGGTGTGGAATCAGGCGCAGGACGCAGAAGTTAAGTCCAACAAAGACTTTTAGTAGAGCACACAAAAAACACAATCCAAACAGCCCGGAGGCGAGAAAATGCGCACACAGGCGTAAACAAACGGGCGCACTAAACATGTGCGAAAATCCTCTCCTAAAATACAAAGGAGGCAAGCTACAAATAGCGCACCGAAAAGGGTAGCGCACCAACACGACATAGGAAACAATCACTCACAACACCTGACAAACACAACGAGAACTTATAGGACACTAATGACACTAAACGACAACAGGTGTACAATTCCAGACAAGACCAAACGAACATAGAAACATACAACGGTGGCAGCTAGTATTCCGGAGACGACGAACGCCGAAGCCTGCCCGAGCAAGGAAGAGAGGCAGCCTCGGCCGAAACCGTGACAAGGATTCACTCACACACGCACCTATTACTCCCTTCAACTTAACTTAACTTACTCAAGATGTTACTAACACATACCTTAAACTCTCTTGACATGTTAGCAAGTTATTACATTCAAATTAACTCGTTTTATCAATAACGTACCTGAAAATGGGGAGAAATAATCATGAGAGTGACGCAGTTATGTTTCCTCACTGAAAACTTTAGTATAATGAGAAAAAAGACTGCGATTTCCCCAGAAAGTTGGGTGGAGACCAGAGCAATCGATCTCAGGCTCATAGATTAAGAGCATTTTGTAACGATCCCGGCTGTCTGAGTCGGGTCCTGTCTGGTGACTAGTGTTCCGGTTCGTAATCTCCAGTTTCCGAGGGTTCGGGAACGCTCCGGGAGCGCTCTTGCTTTCCGCACCTGCATCCCATCAGCAATCTGCACACCTGGTCCTGATCATCACCCTTCTTAGGCTCTGGCCTAACATCCAGTTCCTGCCGGATCGTTAGCTATGAACAGTATGTTGTCAGCGTATCAGCCTCTGAGCCATTAGTGTTAGTTTTGTTGTTTTGCACCTTGTGACTTGCTGTGTACTGACCTCCGTTTTGTTCTGTCTGCAGTTCTCACCCGAACCTTCACCCAACCTCTGCCTGATGGTCGGCGGCTGCCGAGCCAGTACCGGACCAACCACTGCACCCTCAACAACCCATCCACGCCACCCGCTCTGTTCCCTGGATTATTCAGCCTCACTCGAATCTATTAAATAAACACTCACCTTTCTCTCAACGTACCTTGTCCTGGTCTGCTTCTGGGTTCTGGCATAGTAAACCGTGACAGAACGATCCGGCCAGTAATGAACCCAGCGGACCTGGACTCTGTTCGCCATGCTATTACCCAGCAGGAGAAGATGTTGGGCCATCATAGCACGGTACTACAGGAGATCGCGTTGTCAGTTCGAACCTTTCTACCGGTCTGACGGAGGTCCAGAACCAACGTAAGTGTCCGGTGGAGGATCCACTACCGGTTTCACCCATCTCGCCTGCCGCTTCTGAAGCTGTGTCCATCCGTGAGCCCAAGGTTCCGACGCCGGATAAATATGAGGGGAGCTGGGAAGATGCCGTTCCTTCCTTATGCAGTGTGGATTAGTGTTCGATCTACAGCCCTACTCTTATGCCACAGACAAGGCTAGGATAGCCTTTGTGATTGAGTTGCTGCGTGGTCGAGCGCTGGAGTGGGCTTCAGCCGTTTGGGAACGACAGGATCCCTGCATGGCTTCATACCAGGGGTTCACGGCCGAGATGAGGAAGCTCTTCGACCATTCCGTCCGAGGGAGGGACGAGCTAGGCGCCTGTTTTCGCTTCGCCAAGGAACTCGCAGCGTGGCCGACTTTGTGATCGAGTTCAAGACGTTGGCTGTGGAGAGTGGGTGGAACGAGGAGTCTCTGCAAGCGGCCTTTACCAGGGTCTGTCGGAGCAGCTCAAGGATGAGTTGATCTCCTATCCGGAGCCTAGTGACCTGGACAGCTTGGTAGCCTTGTCTATTCGGGTGGATAATCGAGTCCGAGAGCGAAGGAGGGAGAAGCAATGGGGTCCGTCCAGTCGATCAGCTTCTCAGTTCCCAGTCGGGTCGGGTGGTGGACCAGAACACGTCGATCATTCTCCACCACAATGGATTAGTGGAGAGGTCCTCTCTCCCGATTCTGAACCCATGCAAGTGGGGCGGCACGGGTTAACCAAGGAGGAGCGTCAACATAGATGTAAGACCAACTGCTGCCTCTACTGTGGTAGCTCGGGACATTACATCTCCACTTGTTCCCGGCGGTCGTCAAACTGCCCGGCTCAGCTAAAGTTGGGAGGACTTTTAGCGAGCCAGTTTCAACCTCTCAGTACCTCTGTCAGACCCCGTTTTCCGGCTACCCTTGTGAACAGGAATCAGAGCTTAGCGCTTAACGCTTTTATCGATTCAGGTGCCGGCGGAAGCTTTCTTGATGCCGAGTTGGTGGAACAGCTGGGGCTTTCCAAGGAGCAATTGCCGGAAGCCATTGAAGCGACCACTCTGAACGGCAGTAGTCTGGCACGTATCACGATGAGGACTGAACCGGTTAAGATGCGGTTGTCGGGGAATCATTCTGAGATGATTTCATTCTTCATTCTGCCGTCTTCCCATGTTCCTCTGGTCCTTGGATACCCCTGGCTGAAGGAACACAATCCCACGTTCGATTGGGTGACGGGCAAGGTAACGAGTTGGAGCCTTGATTGTCATGCTAACTGTCTCAAGACTGCCTGCCCCCATTCGGTTCCCAGTCAGGTGATTGAGGCTAAACCCCCCAGATTTGTCCCTGGTTCCCGAGACATATCACGATTTGGGGGAAGTTTTCAGTAAGCAGAAGGCTCTGTCACTCCCTCCCCACCCGACCATATGATTGTGCCATCAACCTGGTCCCTGGAGCTGTCTACCCCAAGGGAAGGTTATACAGTATCTCCCGACCTGAACGTGAGGCGTTGGAGACCTACATCAAGGAGTCCCTAGCTGCTGGTCTCGTTGGTCCCTCGTCATCACCCCCCTGGGGGCAGGATTCTTCTTTGTGGGTAAGAAGGATGGTCTCTTCGACCGTGTATTGATTATCGGGGGTTGAATGACATCACGGTCAAGAACAAGTATCCCCTGCCCTTGATGAGTTCTGCCTTCGACTCCTTACAGGGTGCTACGGTGTTCACCAAGCTAGACCTACGCAATGCGTATCACCTGGTCCGGATCAGAGAGGGGGACGAGTGGTTGACGGGTTTCTACACACCGATGGGTCACTTCGAGTATCAGGTGATGCCGTTTTGACTGACCAATGCTCCAGCGGTATTCCAGAGTATGGTGAACGACGTCCTGAGAGATATGATCGGTCTCTTTGTGTTTGTTTACCTGGATGACATTCTGATTTCTCGAAGGAACCTTCCGACCACGTCCAGCATGTCCGGCAGGTTCTGCAGCGATTGTTGGAGAATCGCCTGTTCGTGAAGGCCGAGAGGTGCGAGTTTCACGCCCACACGACATCCTTTCTCGGGTACATCATCTCCAGGGGAGAGATTAGGGATGGACCAGGAGAAGGTTAGAGCGGTTCTGGAATGGGCCCAGCCCGGTACGAGATTGCAGCTCCAGAGATTTTTGGGGTTTGCGAATTTCTACCGCAGATTCATCCGGGATTACAGCCGTGTGGCCGCTCCGTTAACTGCCTTGACTTCCAGTATCAGGACCTTCAAGTGGAATCCGGAGGCGGATCGAGCGTTTCTGGATTTGAAGAGGCGATTCACCAACGCACCGATTCTCTCTCAACCGACACGCCCGTCAGTTCGTCGTTGAAGTGGACGCGTCTGATGTGGGAGTTGGCGCCATCCTGTCGCAGCGATGCTCCACGGACAGTAAACTCCATCCCTGCGCCTACTACTCGTCGCCTTCGCCTGCGGAGAGGAATTACGATGTGGGTAACCGGGAGCTTCTCGCGGTGAAACTTGCCTTGGAGGAGTGGCGCCACTGGTTGGAGGGGGCGGAGCAACCGTTTATTGTCTGGACTGACCACAAGAATCTTGCTTACGTGCAATCGGCTAAACGTCTCAACTCCCGTCAGGCCAGGTGGGCGTTGTTTTTCGGACGATTCAAGTTTGCCCTGACGTTCCGACCTGGATCTAAGAACGGCAAGGCGGACGCCTTGTCCCGGATGTTCTCCAAGACGGAGGAGAGTGGGTCCAAGACCGAGACAATCCTCCCCCGGAACTGCGTCGTGGGAGCAGTTATGTGGAAGATTGAGGAGGAGGTGCTGGCGGCCCTTCGGACTCAGCCCGGTCCCGGTAACGGTCCACCCGGTCGGTTGTTTGTGCCTGAGTCGGTTCGTCCTGCTGTCCTCAAATGGTCCCACGCCAGCAAGATGGCTTGTCACCCTGGCGTGGCTCGGACAATGGCGTTTCTTCGCAGACGTTTTGGTGGCCTGCCGTGGCCGAGGATACTCGGGGTTTTGTTGCTGCCTGTCCAGTGTGTGCGCAGAATAAGAGTACCAATCGGCCCAGCTCTGGACTACTTCACCCCCTTCCTATTCCCCGGCGACCATGGTCGCATCTGGCCCTGGACTTCGTCACTGGGTTGCCCGCTTCTGAGGGGAACACGGTCGTTCTGACTATCGTGGACAGATTCAGCAAGTTCGCCCACTTTGTGCCTATTGCCAAGCTTCCTCTGCCTCGGAGACGTCCGAGATCCTGGTTAGGGAGGTTTTCAGGGTCCACGGTTTGCCCAGTGATATCGTTTCCGACCGTGGCCCTCAGTTTACCTCTGCTGTCTGGAAGTCCTTCTGTTTGGCCATTGGAGCTACAGTCAGTCTCACATCTGGTTTTCACCCCCAATCCAATGGTCAGGCGGAGAGAGCCAACCAGAAGATGGAATCCACGCTACGCTGTCTGGTCTCTTCCAACCCCACCTCCTGGGTCTCTCAGTTGCCTTGGGTTGAGTATGCCCACAATACTCTTCCTACATCGGCCACTGGGATGTCTCCCTTCCAGTGCCTGTATGGCTACCAACCTCCCCTGTTTCCTTCTCAGGAGAAGGAGCTCTCAGTGCCTTCTGTTCAGGCCCATATTCGTCGTTGCCACCGGACCTGGCATCGGGCCAGAAAGGCACTCCTTAGAGTTTCGGACCGGTATCAGCTCCAGGCGATCGTCGCGGATCCCCGCTCCCACCTATACCATCGGAGATAGGGTTTGGTTGGCCACACGGGATCTTCCGTTACGGACTGAGTCTAGGAAGTTGTTACCGGTTCATTGGTCCGTTTGTGGTGGAGAAGGTGATCAATCCAGTGGCAGTTCGACTCAAACTACCGAGGACGCTCAGAGTCCATCCCACCTTTCATGTCTCCTGCCTCAAGCCTGTCTTCCTCAGTCCTCTGTTGCCTCCTCCGCCTCCTCCTCCTCCTCCTCGGATGATCGGAGGTGGTCCTGCCCTACACGGTGCGTCGCATCATGGATTCCAGACGGCGGGGCCGGGGTTTCCAGTATCTCGTGGACTGGGAGGGGTATGTGCCCTGAAGAGAGGAGTTGGATTCCGCGCGACAGGTCCTAGATGCGGACCTCATCAGTGACTTCACCGCTCCATCCTGGCGCTCCGGGAGTCCGCCCGGTGGCGTCTGGTCGGAGGGGGGTACTGTAACGATCCCGGCTGTCTGAGTCGGGTCCTGTCTGGTGACTAGTGTTCCGGTTCGTAATCTCCAGTTTCCCGAGGGTTCGGGAACGCTCCGGGAGCGCTCTTGTTTTCCGCACCTGCATCCCATCAGCAATCTGCACACCTGGTCCTGATCATCACCCTACTTAGGCTCTGGCCTAACATCCAGTTCCTGCCGGATCGTTAGCTATGAACAGTATGTTGTCAGCGTATCAGCCTCTGAGCCATTAGTGTTAGTTTTGTTGTTTTGCACCTTGTGACTTGCTGTGTACTGACCTCCGTTTTTGTTCTGTCTGCAGTTCTCAACGGAACCTTCACCCAACCTCTGCCTGATGGTCGGGCGGCTGCCGAGCCAGTACCGACCAACCACTGCACCCTCAACAACCCATCCACGCCACCCGCTCTGTTCCCTGGATTATTCAGCCTCACTTTCGGAATCTATTAAATAAACACTCACCTTTCTCTCAACGTACCTTGTCCTGGTCTGCTTCTGGGTTCTGCATAGTAAACCGTGACACATTTAGTAGATCACAGATGAACACTTTTACCCTTAAATTAGGCACCACAAAATAAAGTAGTCAATATAACGTTTACACATTCCTCTTACAATATTTACCCTTTTACACTTGACGGATTTTAACACATTTATGAATTTTATCAATCTCTATGAACTAGTACTGGATGCATGATCTTTTTAACCTTAGATATTTTAAGATCCTTACATACCATGAACTTACTAATACTTTTTAGTGTATAACAGGCTATGAATATGTCCTTTAACCTGTCACACATAGTGCAGATCCCAGCCTATGGAACAGAAGTTTGAGGGAGTTCCTCTCTTTCTAAACTCCTCTGTGGTATTGTGCAACACACATACTGTCAAAAACAAGTTTAATTTAAGAAGACCACGAGCCCTGGCTTTTATTGCTCAATGTAATTTGTGCTGATATATATTTTTTTATCCATAGGCCTAACTGACACACTTTACTTTTTTTTTACTTAAAGGGGCAATCTGCAGTTGCTACATCAGTGATTTAATGACATGTACCCATTGATTGTTGAAGAATATAACTTCTAAATGCCTCATGAGCTTAGTTCAACTGTCCCCATCAGAACCCAAAATAGAAGCTTGTTTACATTTTAGTCATTTAGCAGACGCTCTTATCCAGAGTGACTTACAGTTAGTGAGTGCATGCATTATATTTATATATATATATATATATAATTTTTTTTTTTTCATACTGGCTCCCCGTGGGAAACGAACCCACAACCCTGGCGTTGCAAACGCCATGCTCTACCAACTGAGCTACATGGGGCCCATTGTTTCACTCCAATGTTTGTAAACAAACACTATATAGTCTCAAAACATGCTTAAAACTAATGTTGATATCGTGGATGTGACAGTCCTTGCATCCATAGTTCTGTCTATGAATTTTTGTGTTTACATTTCTCCAGGCCCATCCCTCAGTTTTTTACCAAAACAAAGGTGGGGTGTCCACTTAGTTATTGTTTCAATTAAGGTTTCTAGCTTGTAACAGATTAGAAATTGGAGAGAGGCCAAGTAGCCTGGTGTGCATTAGCAAAAAGTGCTATTTATTTATCCTGGTAAGTCAGTTCAGAACAAATTCTTATTTACAATGACGGCCTACACCGGCCAAACCCGGACTACACTGGGCCAATTGTGCGCTGCCCTAAGGGACTCCCAATCACAGCCAGTTGTGATACAGCCCGGGATCGAACCCGGGTCTATAGTGACGCCTCTAGCACTGTGATGCAGTGCCTTAGACTGCTGCACCACTCGGGAGGCCCTGGTGCATGCATATGTACAGTGCCGTGAAAAAGTATTGGCCTCCTTTCTAATTTTCTCTACTTTTGCATATTTTTGATACTGAATGTTATCAGATCTTCAACAAAAACCTAATATTAGATAAAGGGAACATGAGTGAACAAATAACACAGCAATTACATACTCACATACTCATATTTCATAAACAAAGGTATTCAACACCCAATGCCCCGGTGTGAAAAAGTAATTGCCGCCTTACAGTCAATAACTAGTTGTGCCACCTTTAGCTGCAATGACCCCAACCTAACACTTCCTGTAGTTCTACTTCCTGTAGAATTTTGGGCCACTCTTCTATGCAGAACTGCTTTAACTCAGAGACATTTGTGTGTTTTTCAAGCATTAACTGCTCGTTTCAAGTCCTGCCACATCTCAATTGGGATTTGGTCTGTACTTTAAATAGGCCATTCCAAAACGTCATTTTTTGTTGTTGCTTTTTAACCATTTTAATGTAGACTTGATTAGCTGCTGCCAAGCTACTCTTCCTGGAGTCCAAACACAATAAGGCACTTACATCACACATAAAACAAAAGATAAAAGAGTACATCATATAACATTATTACACCACTACATATCTACAAAACAAAATGTATAATCCCACCATACAACAATATTACAAGGTACGTGTGTGTAGAGTGCGTGTGCTAGCGTGTGTGTGTGTGTATGCGTGTGTCTGTACCTGTGTGTGTGTGTCTCTTCACAGTCCCCGCTGTTCCATAAGTTTAAAAAAAAAATCTGATTCTACTGCTTGCATCAGTTACCTGATGTGGAATAGAGTTCCATGTAGTCATGGCTCTATGTAGTACTGTGCACCTCCCATAGTCTGTTCTGGACTTAGCTATAATGGCAAACATGGAATAATAATGACTTGACATCCTCTCCTAATTTGTCCAGAACTCTTATTCATTTTACATACATTTTATAAACAAAAGTATGTGGACACCCCTTCAAATTAGCGGATTAATCTATTTCAGCCACAGCCGTTGCTGATAGGTGTATAAAATCGAGCACACCGCCATGCAATCTCCATAGACAAACGTTGGCAGTAGAACGGCCTTACTGAAGAGCTCAGTGACTTTCAACGTGGCACCGTCATAGGATTCCACCTTTCCAACAAGTCAATTCGTCAAATTTCTGCCCTGCTAGAGCTTCCCCGGTCAACTGTAAGTGTTGTTATTGTGAAGTGGAAACGTCTACGAGCTACAGCTGCCTCTGATTGGGAAACACCCTGGCCAACATAGATCAAAACGAACTAGAACAAAAACCTAGAAAAACTAAACCTAGAAAATCCACACCCTGGCTCAACATATAAGAGTCGCCAGAGCCAGGGCGTGACACCCGGTCAACTGTAAGTGCTGTTATTGTGAAGTGGAAACGTCTAGGAGCAACAACGGCTCAGCCGCGAAGTGGTAGGCCAAACAAGCTCAAAGAACAGGACCGCCGAGTGCTGAAGAGCGTAGCACGTAAAAATCGTCTGTCCTCGGTTGCAACACTCACTACCGAGTTCCAAACTGCCTCTGGAAGCAACGTCAGCACAATAACTGTTAGTTTGGAGCTTCATGAAATGGGTTTCCATGGTCGAGCAGCCGCACACAAGCCTAAGATCACCATGCGCAATGCCAAGTCTGTTCGTCAGATTTCTGCCCTGCTAGAGTTGCCCCGGTCAACTGTAAGTGCTGTTATTGTGAAGTGGAAACGTCTAGGAGCAACAACTGCTCAGCTGTGAAGTGGTAGGCCAAACAAGCTCAAAGAACAGCAGTGGAAACGCATTCTCTGGAGTGATTAATCACGCTTCACCATCTGGCAGTCAGACGAAGGATTCTGGGTTTGGCGGATGCAAGGAGAACGCTACCCGCGCCAATGCATAGTGCCAACTGTAAAGTTTGGTGGATGAGGAATAATGGTGTTTTTCATGGTTCGGTCTAGGCCCCTTAGTTCCAGTGAAGGGAAATCTTAACGCTACAGCATACAATGATATTCTAGACGATTCTGTGCTTCCAACTTTGCGGCAAAAGTTTGGGGAAGGCCCTTTCCTGTTTCAGCATGACAATGCCCCCATGCACCCATGCACAAAGCGAGGTCCATACAGAAATGGTTTGTCGAGATCGGTGTGGAAGAACTTGACTGGCCTGCACAGAGCCCTGATCTCAACCCCATCGAACACCTTTGGGATGAATTGGAACGCCGACTGCGAGCCAGGCTTAATCACCCAACGTCAGTGCCCTACCTCATTAACCTCTACGGGATCGGTGTCCCATATATGGGACGGTTGATCTAACGTGTGCTAATGTGATTAGCATAACTGTTGTAAGTAACAGCAAACTTTCCAGGACACAGACATGTCTTATATGGGCAGAAAGCTTAAATTATTGTTAATCTAACTGCACTGTCCAATTTACAGTAGCTATTACATTGAAAAAATACCATGCTATTGTTTGAGGAGAGTGCACAACAACAACAAAAACGTATCACGGCAACTGTTTTGATACATTCACCTCTGAAGGTAAATAATGTACTTACATTCAGTAATCTTGCTCTAATATGTCATCCTGAGGGTCCCAGAGATAAAATGTAGCATAGTTTTGTTTGATAAAATCCATTTTTATATTCAAATGTAGGTTCTACAGTTTGAACCCTTGCTGTCTCTGGCTCCACACCCACCCTGCCCGGCCATCTAGATGTGTGAAACCATCATGTATGACATTCCTGGGAGTGTGTAAACGTACACTTTGTATTACCATATCATTTTTGTATGTTCTCTATAGTTATGTACTTGAAAATGTATCAATTGACCAATTCCGCACATTTGGGCAGACTTGATACAAAATAGTCCAGTATTGCAATGCTTCACTGGATCTTTCTGAAACTTTGAACACACAATTGCGCCTAAACTGCAATATTATATTGTGGCCTTTCTCTTGCATTTCAAAGATGATGGAACATAAAAATATATAGAAAACGCATGTTTTTTTTGTTTGTATTATCTTTTACCAGATCTAATGTGTTATATTCTCCTACATTAATTTCACATTTCCAGACACTTCAAAGTGTTTCCTTTCAAATGGTATCAAGAATATGCATATCCTTGCTTCAGGTCCTGAGCAGTTAGATTTGAGTATGTCATTTTAGGCGAAAATTGGAAAAAAAGGGTCCGATCCTTAAGAGGTTAATGCTCTTGTGGCTGAGTCCCCGCAGCAATGTTCCAACATCTAGCGGAAAACCTTCCCAGAAGAGTGGAGGCTGTTATAGCAGCAAAGGGGGGACCAACTCCATGTTAATGCCCATGATTTTGGAATGAGATGTTCGACGAGCAGGTGTGTACATACGTTTGGTGATGTAGTCTATATACTGTATGTACAGTGCATTCAGAAAGTATTCACACCCCTTTACCTTTTTTCCAGATTTTGTTGTGTTACAGACTGAATTTAAAATTGATTAAATTGAGTTTTTTTGTCACTGGCCTGCACACAATACCCCATAATGTAAAAGCGAATTATATTTTTTGAAATTTGTACATACTAATAAAAAATGAAAAGCTGAAATGTATTGAGTCAATAAGTATTCAACCCCTTTGTTATGGCAAGCCTAAATAAGTTCAAATCTTAACAAGTCACATAATAAGTTGCATGGACTCACTCTGTGTGCAATAATAGTGTTTGACATGATTTTCTAATGTCTACCTCATCTCTGTACCCCACACATACAATTGTCTGTAAGGTCCCTCAGTCGAGCAGTGAATTTCAAACACAGGTTCAACCAGAAAGACCAGGGAGATTTTCCAATGCCTCGCAAAGAAGGGCACCTATTGGTAGATGGGTAAAATAATTAAATAAAGCAGACATAGAATATCCCTTTGAGCATGGTGCAGTAATTAATTACACTTTGGATGGTGTATCAATACACCCAGTCACTACAAAGATACAGGCGTCCTTCCTAACTCAGTTGCTGGAGAGGGAAGGTAAAGAAGAATAAATAACCGCTCAGGGATTTCACCATGAGGCCAATGATGACATTAAAACAGTTACAGAGTTTAATGGGTGTGATAGGAGAAAACTGAGGATGGATCAACAACATTGTAGTTACTCCACAATAATAACCTAATTGACAGAGTGAAATGAAGGAAGCCTATACAGAATTTTAATATTCCAAAACATGCATCCTGTTTGCAACAAGGCAACTGTAATACTGCAAAAAATATGGCAAAGCAATTAACTTTTTGTCCTGAATACAAAGTGTTATGTTTGGGGCAAATCCAATAGAACACATTACTGAGTACCACTCTTCATATTTCCAAGCATAGTGGTGGCTGCATCATGTTATGGGTATGCTTGTAATCGTTAAGGACTGGGGAAGTCTTCAGGATAAAGAAGAAGAAATGGAATGGACCTAAGCACAGGCAAAATCCTAGAGGATAACCTGGTTCAGTCTGCTTTCCACCAGACACCGGGAGATGAATTCACCTTTCAGCAGGACAACAACCTAAAACACAAGGCCAAATTTTGAAGTAGATTTAAATCAAAACTGTAACTCGGCCACTCAGGAACATTCACTGTCTTCTTGGTAAGCAACTCCAGTGTAGATTTTGGTCTTGTATTTTATTTTTACCCATCTACCAATAGGTGCCCTTCTTTGCGCGGCATTGGAAGACCTCCCTGTTCTTTGTGGTTGAATCTGTGTTAGAAATGTACTGCTCGACTGAGTGACCTCACAGATAATTTTCTGTGTGGGGTACAGAGATGAGGTAGTCATTCAAAAATCATGTTAAACACTATTATTGCACACAGAGTGAGTCCATGCAACTTATGTGACTTGTTAAGCAACTTTGTACTCCTGAACTTATTTAGGCTTGCCATTAACAAAGGGGTTGAATACTTATTGACTCAATACATTTAAGCTTTTCAATTTTAATTCGACAATTTTTCTAAAAACATAATTACGCTTTGACATTATGGGGTATTGTGCACTGTAAGAATTTTCTGTAATTTCAACAGTAAAACACTGTAGAATACACAGTAAAATACTGTAAATGTGTTTTACAGCATTAATGATGTAGATTGAAATGCATTATGGGTAAAATGCTGAAATATAATGTTATTAACTGTAATTGGAAGCCTCCTGTAAAAATTACTCTAATATACTGTATTTCTTTACAGTAATAGCTTATGTCTACTATAGATTCAAATAATCAGTTTCAGGCGCCAACCTCATGCATTGAAAAAAGGTGAAAAAAGTATAGTTGTCTGTCAACAATGACAATCCACTGGGATCTGACAACTTGGATGGAAAATTACTGAGGATAATAGCGGACGATATTGCCACGCCTATTTGCCATATCTTCAATCAAAGCCTACTAGAAAGTGTGTGCCCTCAGGCCTGGAGGGAAGCAAAAGTAATTCCGCTACCCAAGAATAGTAAAGCCCCCTTTACTGGCTCAAATAGCTGACCAATCAACCTGTTACCAACCCTTAGTAAACTTTTGGACCAGATACAATGCTATTTTACTGTAAACAAATTGACAAAAGACTTTCAGCACGCTTATAGGGAAGGACATTCAACAAGCACAGCACTTACACAAATGACTGATGATTGGCTGAGAGAAATGTATGATAAAAAGATCTTGGGTGCTGTTTTGTTAGACTTCAGTGGGGCTTTTGACATTATCGATCATAGTCTGCTGACGGAACAGCTGATTGGCTCAAACGCATTAAGAAGGAAAGAAATTCCACAAATTAACTTTTAACAAGGCACACCTGTTAATTGAAATGCATTCCAGGTGACTACCTCATGAAGCTGGTTGAGAGAATGCCAAGCGTGTGCAAAGCTGTCATAAAGGCAAAGGGTGGCTACTTTGAAGAATCTAAAATCTTAAATATATTTTGATTTGTTTAACACATTTTTGGTTACTACATGATTTCATATGTGTTATTTCATAGTTTTGATGTCTTCACTATTATTCTACAATGTAGAAAATAGTAAAAATAAAGAAAAACCCTTGAATGAGTAGGTGTGTCCAAACTTTTGACTGGTACTGTATGTGTTATGGCTTTACACCCCCTGCTATATTGTGGAAAAATAGTTACTTGTCTAACAGAACACAGAGGGTGTTCTTTAATGGAAGCCTCTCCAAAATAATCCAGGTAGAATCAGGAACTCTGTCTCTCTATTCTTTCTTTTGCATGTCCTAATTAAGGGTGAGAAGTGCTGACAAATCAGAACTGAGGAGGATTGCTACGGAGCCCCATGAGGAACACCTGATGCTGGGCTGAATTTACTCTCTTCTGCCCAAACTGTCACGTTGTGTGTTTCACTGCCTCTGAACCCCTTTAATGGAATTGCCCCGGAGCGTAGATCTAGGATTGTACCCAATCTCAATTTTAACTCCATCTCCGTCTCTCTCTTTGTATCTCTCCCCCACACCCCACACACAGAGGCACACAACATAGTTTTTAGATTAGTGTTGTAATAATGCTCTTATTTGGTTAAATATGTGTTAACTGTTGTTACTTCGATTGTCAAATCAGTTGTTCATTTGTTGTTAATGTTGTTACCACTTTCAATAAATGTATTTTATATACAAATGTATAGTTTTTTGTACATTTATATTTCATGGCATCAGAGTTGCCAGCTTAATTCTGTAATTTTGCTTTACAGTAGATATGCTGTAATATATTTCACAGTACTATTTTCTGTACTGTAAAAAATTACAGCATTCCTGTAAATTTACAGCAGGGATGCTGTAATATGTTTTTACAGTAAGAGTACTGTAAAATATATTACAGCATTTCTGCTGTAAAGCAAAATGACAGTATTAAGCTGGCAACTCTGGTGCCAGTTTAAATATATATATTATTTTTTTCACAGATAGAACAATGAGACCGATATTTCACCAGATCTATAAATGTGAAGCATCCTGTTTGCGTTTCCACTCACTACCAAATATGTGACAAGTTTCAGGAAACTAGGCGTATGTTGCGCGTCACTACTTCACAGTAGAGCCATTTGAACGTCAACTTTTTTTATTTTATCAAAATGTGGTTTTTTTTTGGCAGAAATGCCTTCTGGAACATGTGAACTTTCATGTGCCTTAATAACAAACGTGTATGCCATCTGTAAATACGAATACAATTGTTAAATTATGAGCCTAGTTGGTTTAGCCACGGAAAAAGAATGCAAACCTTCCCGCTAGCCATGATTGGCTGAGATAATGAGTGGGCTGGACATGCCGAGAGATGAGTTCAGATTGGTCTGTAGCATGCTTCTGTCAATAACATGAGCTGGTCAGTATGTGTAGGTAATCCTTTCTAACGCAAGTAGAACTGCATAAGTGTTGTTCTCCACTTTCTGGAGGACCAAGTTTTGAAATCAGTGGAATTAGAGTATGATAGCTAAGGAGATGGAGAAAAATCTGGCTTTTGATTGCAAATATGCAGACGGAGTCGAAAAGAGAACACATGGTAGGCTGCTGTAAAACACCTGTCTCCGGATTACATCTTCAAACTAAGGGCAACCATGGCATCCGTGACAGAGAGGGAGAAGCGTTCATCCATGTATACTGGTAAGATAGTCTAGCTAGCTACATTTTCAGATATTACACGTTTCTAATTTTGTCAGAAAGTAGTTTTCTGTTAGCTAGCTAACGTCAGCTGGCTGGCTCGCTAGCTAACGTTACATGTATGATTTGTGTAGTAATATTATTCATATCTCAGAGCCATTTGCATTGCTAGTTGTAGCCTAATGTTAGCTAGCTAAAATTGAACCTTGTTGGTTAGCTACCTGCACATTCATGCAGGGTAGTACCGCTATGAGTTGGTATTATGGTTCATTGTTTAGCTAGCTAGCTAGCTACATGTCTAAACAAAAGACTCCACTATGCAAATAACTATTTCAATAGAATGTTCATGATGTCACTGTGACAACTGTCGATAGACGTAGCTTGTAAATTCGACTGGTCAGATTTCAGAGTACTCTTGTCAGAGTGAGCTGTTCTCTCATTTGTGTCTGGAAGTAGCTAGCAAGCTAGCCAACGTTAGCCAGAAGTGCTAACCCTACTCCTCGGGCAGAGCGTCCAGTGTGCGATCTGAACGCTCCGAGAGCGAAACGCTCTGAATTTACGAACAGACAATCTAACAACGCTCTGAGTTTACGGGCGGGGCTATAGCTTAAGAGGGTGTGAACGATGCTGAGTGGGTGGAGACAAAGAAGAGCTCTCCAGTAGGTACCACAACATTCAAATGCCATTTTCTCAAACGTGAGGTTACAAGTTTATCAACTTTCAAAGCAGAATTACTTTCCCATTATTCCTCAACTGTAGTGTATGATATACAATTTTCTAGCTCTGAGTCTCTACTTGTATCCAATGTAAAAAACACAATTTCTAATTTTGCGACAGAAGACCGAATCGAGCCAGTCGGTATATACAGTGCATTCAGAAAGTATTCAGACCCCTTCACTTTTTCCAAATGTTGTTACTTTACAGCTTTATTCTAAACTGGATTAAATTGTTCTTTCCTCGTCAATCTACACACAATACCGCATAATGACAAAGCAAAAAACTGAAATATCACATTTACATAAGTATTCAGACACTTTACTCAGTACTTTCTTGAAGCACCTTTGACAGCGATTACAGACTCGAGTCTTCTTGGGTATGATGCTAAAAGCTTGGCACACCTGTATTTGGAGAGTTTCTCCCATTCTTCTCTGCAGATCCTCGTCAAGCTCTGTCAGGTTGGATGGGGAGGGTCTCCCAGCTGCACAGCTATTTTAAGGTCTCTCCAGAGATGTTCGATCAGGTTCAAGTCCGGGCTCTGGCTGGACCACTCAAGGACAATTCTGTCTCGGAGCTCTACGGACAATTCCTTCGACCTCATGGCTTGGTTTTTGCTCTGACATGCACTGTCAACTGTGGGACCGTATATAGACAGGTGTGTGCCTTTCCAAATCATGTCCAATCAATTGAATTTACCACAGGTGGACTCCAATCAAGTTGTAGAAACATCTCAAGGATGATCAATGGAAACAGGATGCACCTGAGCTCATTTTCGAGTCTCATAGCAAAGGGTCTGAATACTTATGTAAATAAGGTATTTCTGTTTTTATTATTTTAAAGACATTTGCAAAAATTTCCTAAAAAACACATTATCCTTTATTATTATGGTTTATTGTGTGTAGATTTGATGAGGGAAATGTTTTATTTAATCAATTTTAGAATAAAGCTGTAATGTAACAAAATGTGGAAAAAGTCAAGGGGTCTGAATACTTATGGAATGCACTGTAGCCAATTTTGACTTTGCAGCTTGCCCATCTAGCGGAAATCACTCAGTTCTGCCTCAAGGACAAGACTCATCCCAGTTAAAGTCAACCTGCTTAGAGGCATTAGAAGAAGACAAAAAATGAATACTTCCAATTGATGACATCTATTGCAGGATAAATCAATGAGTTCATAGTTGACCATAAATGGATGTTACATTTTACTTTATGAGTTGGTTATGTAGGCTTCTTCTAACCCATTGCTTTCTACTACAGATAATAATACGATTAGGCTATATCTTAATATAAAAAAACAAGTCTGTCAGATTTCCAGTCATTCCAATTAATTTAATACCACTTGATCTCAAGAATAGGACTTGGAAATATATCAATATTGATTAGCCAAATTGTTTTACCTGAGCATAACCCCAAAATGAATGACTAATTAGCCGACTCTGTTTATGATTTTGTTGTCATGGAGGACTGATTGGGCTCATTGCTTCGAGTTGAAAAGGAAATTCTGCTCTCACGGAATGGGTTGCTTTGAGCACTACAGAAAAGTGCTATTTGCACGTGAAAAATGAATGCAATATGCTGCATTTGCTATAGGCCTATTTTTTCCGTTTTTGTTGGTGACACTTTGATAAGTCTATAAAAAGTGCGCGAGTTTGAGCATGTGTCCATTTGGCCTAAGGACTTTTTTTTTTTTAATCAACACGAATTAGATTGAGCGATAAAAGCCCCACCCGTGGTCTTCGGTTTGGTTCTTAAACGGTAAACGGTTTCCGTCGCAAAAACAATGATTGATAGGCAGCTTAAACTTCTTCAATTCAACCATTATTGTGTTAAAATATACATATATACATTTGTGAACAGCAATCCACAACAACCACAATCCATAAGGTGCAAATAGCTAAATGAGACAGCGGCAGTGTGATTCACATCAATGCGCTATGTAAATAAATAATATTCGTATCGCCCGTCGGCTACACCATTGCTGTCCTCCTTACCTTCAAGCGTTTATTCAAATTGGAAAATCTTTGGATAATAAATACAAATAGACCGAAATGAAACGGAAGAAGGCGTTTAAACCCAGTAGGGCACAAAGAGAAGATTGAAGTGTGAAAGATATATATATAGGCCTCCACACGATTTATAGCCTACATACGTTATTATTGTTGTACATTTTCCTCAAAGTTAGCTGGCTATGTTCATTATAGGCCATCAAATACAAGTCAGATATTAGTCCTAATACCGTTTTGAAAGAGATTATAAAAAGTGGAGAGACGGTTGTGTCGCCTGGTGTGAGTTAGCAAAGTGCAATGGAGCATGCATAACCCCTATGTAATACATTTTATTTTTATTTATTTTTAATCGTTGTTTTTACTCAATGTATAGCCTAACTAATAGTACACCACGAAATAAGATCAAGTTAATCCTTTAATACGTTTCTTACCTTAAAGAAATTACAACCAGAATGCTGTATATGCTCAACAGGTTTTCTTTGCTTCTGCTTTCATCTGTGTAATATAAAGGTATTCAAATAGCCACGCCTATTATATAATCTCTGGGCAGGTCATCAAATTAAATCACACTTTATTCATATAGTACATTTCTTACAATAAATGCATTTCAAAAGGTACTTAACAAATAAAAAAATAAGAGGTGAGAAAGTTAAAACACAAAACGGTTCTATGCATTGACATGAATACAAATTCAGAGATGATCTTCTAGGGAAGTTATGAATAAAAGGGAATCATATTCAGCATCAAATGCTTTTTACGGACACACAAATATATAATTTAAGTTCACACCAGAGCGATGGCATGTAACAGGTTGACCGTCGTCAGAAATAGACAGAGGTCCTGTAATGAGACGTATCGAACGAATGAACAAAGAGGTTGCATAAATTCAAGAGGTTGCATAGGCTGTCTGTAACCTAAAGCAGCAGGCGTAAAAATAAAAAAAAGACACCTGAGCGGAGTTCCCACTGGTCTGGAGATTACATAGCCTAATACAGACAGAAGCATGTCTGTTCTACGACATATATTCCCAAATAAATGTATTCTCAGATATTTTTCTCTCTGTTACGCCGTGTGCACTGAACTGACATGTCTGATTATTGACGACACTCGGATGTTCAGATGGGATTTAAATCTCTATAAAACCCACCACCGCGGCGCTCAACTCAAACTGCGGTGTAGCAAAGTAATTCAAAGCCTTTACTTTATTACTCAGGATGCCATTTTCTAGTGGTACTATTTTTTTTGCCATGTAATGTTGTTATTAAAACAAAATCAGACAACCCCATAGTAGAATAGTTGATCTATTTACCTTGCGGTCTTGTTGTTGTGTGTTTTATGCAAGATACATATTCCTCTTGAGAGCATTCAAGTTGCAAGAGCCACAGGAGGGAAACATGTATTCTGATAAGCAGTCAATGCACAACAATTCTTAATGCAATCAAGGGTAAACACTTTTGAAAGTAGTTTTGTCAAATGTATTTTATTTTGAAAGGCCTTTGTTAAAAAAAACAGGGGGTGATCCCATTTTTACATTGCTGCCATGTTTATCTATTGAGCATGTGGCATCGTTTTACAAATGCAGAAATTTGAGTTATAGCTCTGTCATTCTCATTAAAAACAAGCCTAAGAAGTGGTTGATCTGTTCTCTGTGCTCTATTTCTATGTTTCCTGTTCTTCAGTTTTTGTGTCTTTTTACTTTTCGGTTTTGTACACCAGCTTCAAACAGCTGAAAATACAATACGTTTGGTTATGGAAAATATATTTCACAGTGGTTTGGATGGTACAATGATTCTCTACACTGTACTTGCTTGTTTTGTCACATAAACTGAAATTAGGAGAACTATTCGAATTTTAGCCACCAGGAAATGATGGAGCATTTCTGCATATTGCACCTTTATCCAGACAGAGCTGGAGCAGTGCTTTCTCTTACCTAGGCCTGTCTTTCAGAAGATACAGTAATCAAATTCCATCAGATATTTAAGAAATGCCACCAGATATTTTAAAAATGTAAGAATAATATTGATTTGTATAAGCTGGTGATATAACAATAAGTCAAAATGGCTTATCGTCTTAGCCTTAAATATAAATACAAAATGAAAGTAAATCAAATGAACAGGTACTTAGAGAGACCAGTAGTAAATGTAGTTCCAGACAGCGAGGCCCAGGAAATAGGTGTGGTCTCAGCAAGGCCCAGGGAATAGGTGTGGTCTCAGCAAGGCCCAGGGAATAGGTGTGGTCTCAGCAAGGCCCAGGGAATAGGTGTGGTCTCAGCAAGGCCCAGGGAATAGGTGTGGTCTCAGCGAGGTCCAGGGAATAGGTGTGGTCTCAGCGAGGTCAGGGAATAGGTGTGGTCTCAGCGAGGTCCAGGAAATAGGTGTGGTCTCAGCGAGGTCCAGGGAATAGGTGTGGTCTCGTTAGGTGCAGGGAATAGGTGTGGTCTCAGCGAGGTCCAGGGAATAGGTGTGGTCTCAGCGAGGTCCAGGGAATAGGTGTGGTCTCAGCGGAGGTCAGGGAATAGGTGTGGTCTCAGCGAGGTCCAGGGAATAGGTGTGGTCTCAGCGAGGTCCAGGGAATAGGTGCGGTCTCAGTTAGGCCCAGGGGAATAGGTGTGGTCTCAGCGAGGTCCAGGGAATAGGTGCGGTCTCAGCGAGGTCCAGGGAATAGGTGCGGTCTCAGCGAGTACCAGGGAATAGGTGTGGTCTCAGCGAGGCCCAGGGGAATAGGTGTGGTCTCAGCGAGGTCCAGGAATAGGTGTGGTCTCAGCGAGATCCAGGGAATAGGTGTGGTCTCAGCAAGGCCCATGGAATAGGTGTGGTCTCAGCGAGGCCCAGGGAATAGGTGGGGTCTCAGTTAGGCCCAGGGAATAGGTATGGACTCAGCGAGGCCCATGGAAAATAGGTGTGGTCTCAGCAAGGCCCAGGAAATTATAGGTGTGGTCTCAGCGAGGCCCAGGGAATAGGTGTGGTCTCAGCGAGGCCCAGGGAATAGGTGTGGTCTCAGTTAGGCCCAGGGAATAGGTGTGGTCTCAGCGAGGCCCAGGAAATAGGTGTGGTCTCAGTTAGGCCCAGGAAATATAGGTGTGGTCTCAGCGAGGCCCATGGAATAGGTGTGGTCTCAGCGAGGCCCGGGGAATATAGGTGTGGTCTCAGCAAGGCCCGTGGAATAGGTGTGGTCTCAGCAAGGCCCAGGGAATAGGTGTGGTCTCAGCAAGGCCCAGGGAATAGGTGTGGTCTCAGCAAGGCCCAGGGAATAGGTGTGGTCTCAGCGAGGCCCAGGGAATAGGTGTGGTCTCAGCGAGGCCCAGGGAATAGGTGTGGTCTCAGCAAGGCACAGGGAATAGGTGTGGTCTCAGCGATGCCCATGAAAGAAGAGCTTCTTCCTCAGGGAATCCTCGGACACAGGCATATGCTTTGCCACCCCTTTGTCCAACAGCCCTTTTTGGCTCACGTTGTTTTTGACCTCACAGAGTGTAGTCAGGATGTCATCTCTGGAGAGAGCAGGAAACACAGGAGTAGACAGTGATGACATGAGCACACAGTGTGGATAGTTCAAGTGATTAAATGTTTATTAACAGGACATGGACATGTAAAATGAATTTAAAATATTGTCTCCCCCAAAAAATGCAGGCTTTACTTGGGGCAGTCCTTTTCCAGACGGCAGCACAGAGACGGGATGAACCAGGACCCTGTGATATTGTGCATATAGGAGACAGACGTATCCACAGTGGCCCTGACCACCTGAGTATCAGCACCAAAAAATCGAAGAAGCCGTCTGTCTCTAGCCCAGCCTCCGACCCAGCCTCTGAACCAGCCTTAGACCCTGCCTCTGATTCAGCCAACGACCCTGTCTCCGACCCTGCCTCCGACCCTGCCTCCGACCCTGCCTCCGACCCTGCCTCCGACCCTGCCTCCGACCCTGCCTCCGACCCTGCCTCCGACCCTGCCTCCGACCCTGCCTCCGACCCTGCCTCTGACCCTGCCTCTGACTCAGCCTTTGACCCAGCCTCCTTTTTCAGCTCAGAGCAGAGCTTCAACACATCTTGTATCTCCTTCTTAGTCTTGTTCATGGGCATCACCACCTTGAACCCCCGCCAGACACTTAACTCTCAAACAATGCTATCACTAAATAATTATTTCACATCAACCCATAACAAACAAACTACTAGTCAGACGAGAGAAAGCTGGTCAGATGTTGAAATATAGAAGTGTGTCTTGTTGATGATAAGAAGTTGAAATACCAGCATCAATGTTTGACCCCGCTCTGTCCCTTATATCCTCTGCTGTAAACTTCTGACCCGCTCTGTCCCTCATATCCTCTGCTGTAAACTTCTGACCCCGCTCTGTCCCTCATATCCTCTGCTGTAAACTTCTGATCCCGCTCTGTCCCTCATATCCTCTGCTGTAAACTTCTGACCCCGCTCTGTCCCTCATATCCTCTGCTGTAAACTTCTGACCCCGCTCTGTCCCTCATATCCTCTGCTGTAAACTTCTGACCCCGCTCTGTCCCTCATATCCTCTGCTGTAAACTTCTGACTCCGCTCTGTCCCTCATATCCTCTGCTGTAAACTTCTGACCCCGCTCTGTCCCTCATATCCTCTGCTGTAAACTTCTGACCCTGCTCTGTCCCTCATATCCTCTGCTGTAAACTTCTGACCCTGCTCTGTCCCTCATATCCTCTGCTGTAAACTTCTGACCCTGCTCTGTCCCTCATATCCTCTGCTGTAAACTTCTGACCCGCTCTGTCCCTCATATCCTCTGCTGTAAACTTCTGACCCTGCTCTGTCCCTCATATCCTCTGCTATAAACTTCTGATCCCGCTCTGTCCCTCATATCCTCTGCTATAAACTTCTGACCCCGCTCTGTCCCTCATATCCTCTGCTATAAACTTCTGACCCGCTCTGTCCCTCATATCCTCTGCTGTAAACTTCTGACTCTGCTCTGTCCCTCATATCCTCTGCTGTAAACTTCTGACCACGCTCTGTCCCTCATATCCTCTGCTGTAAACTTCTGACCCCGCTCTGTCCCTCATATCCTCTGCTATAAACTTCTGACCCCGCTCTGTCCCTCATATCCTCTGCTGTAAACTTCTGACCCCGCTCTGTCCCTCATATCCTCTGCTGTAAACTTCTGACCCCGCTCTGTCCCTCATATCCTCTGCTATAAACTTCTGACCCCGCTCTGTCCCTTATATCCTCTGCTGTAAACTTCTGACCCGCTCTGTCCCTCATATCCTCTGCTATAAACTTCTGGTTGTTAATGATCAGACAGAGACCTCTGGGCAGGCTGGTCATCGCATAGCGATCGTCCTGGAAACAGTGGAGAGTGGTTTTCAGTTTCACAGAAACCCAATCCCCACCTCACTACCAGTCCTGGGTTCCCCACCACTACCAGTCCTGGGTTCCCCACCACACTACCAGTCCTGGGTTCCCCACCACACTACCAGTCCTGGGTTCCCCACCACACTACCAGTCCTGGGTTCCCCACCTCACTACCAGTCCTGGGTTCCCCACCACAGTACCAGTCCTGGGTTCCCCACCACAGTACCAGTCTTGGGTTCCCCACCTCACTACCAGCCCTGGGTCCCCCTGGGGAGTTCAGTAGTGCACAAATTGGGAGAAACTTCATTAGTCATTCCACAAATGCCTTTTGCATTCCTTTGATATATTCAGTACACATTGTGCACCAATATAGAATTTTAGAGCTTTTATATTAAATGAATTGCCCTTTAATATGGACTACATTGAAAATTCAAATATAGTGCCCAAAATCTGCATTTTGACATGTTCTGACTTCTAGGCATATTTTAACCCACTTAATCCAAACATTTTCACCATCATTGTAAAACCCTAGTTATTTTGTTGCTTTTACAAAGTTATTTATGAAGTTATTATTTACTTCACGTGATTAGTGATTAATTGACATCTGTCCCTCATTTTAAGGTCAACTCTGTTAAGCTACTTACTACATACAGTAAGTTCTTCTTATTTTAACCTCATGAGATGGGAAAACATGTTTTTTTTAAAATGAAGTTGAACATGTGCTCTTTTATGACAGTATGTTAAAATTAGGTGAAATAAATAGTTTTTAAAACCCCCAAAAGGCACTCTATTGGTGGAATGACCCACATACTACTTACTCTAACTTGTCCAATAACAACACTAATTTGTGTTTTCAGTTTCAATGTGTTTTGGAACGTTTTGTCCCACTGAACATGACCCTGGTCTGGACCAGGTCAGTATCTTACATAGTCTGTTTTAGACAGTTATGATGACTGTTATGTTAATCAAGTCTCAATCAAGTAAAACAATCAAGCTTGTTGTTTTATTGTTTATTCTCGATTCAGAACAATCACTGATACTTCTGTTATACTTGGTGTATAGCATAAAGCAGTCAATTCATGTAAGGGTGTTTACTTAATACCTAGTAACTAAATAATAGTTAATATTTAATAAAAACATTTACTTGAGTGATTTTGAAAAGGGAACACTTGACTTTCCCTCAAGTCATAATCTGTGTTAGTATCAATACATTGTTAGCCTACTATAGAGTATATAATGCACTAGGTATTTATACTTTAGGGACTTCCTCCTCAGCTGGAGCAGCAGTCATCACCCCCACGGCGCCTGCTCCATTCTGGGTAGAAACACAGAGAAAACACAGTTAGCATCGCTACTATAATAACCAGTACATTATTATAAGCTGTATCATGTTACATTTTAGTCATTTAGCAGACACTCTTATCCAGAGCAATTAGGGTTAAGTGCCTTGCTCAAGGACACATCGGCAGATTATTTCACCTAGTCGGCTCAGGGATTCGAACCAGCAGCCTTTCGGTTACTGGTCCAACAATCGTAACCGCTAGGCTACCTGTCCCCCTTAACACTTGCATAAACACAACTGGGGCCACATAAAATCAGACAGCTGGCCACAAATGGCCCCTGGGCCACATATTTGATGACCCGTATACTGCAGTTAATATACACTTTTCTGTCTCAACAGCAACTACTTAGAAATAAAGCTGATGTGTCAGTCATGCTCAGGTACAATTTTTTATGATAGGTTCCTAAAATCATCAGTCATTTGTTGTTTATTCCAATACCTCAATTGACATTTTCTGCATTTATCTGTAACTTTTCAGCAAGGAAGTTCTGGCACATTTTCAACAGGATAGCCTGCATGACGACCGGAGCCTTCACTTTGTATTTGGCCACCATCAGATCCACAGTCTTCTCCCTGCTTGCACCATCTTCCAACTGAGCTATTTTGATGGGCTCAATGTCATCCACCTTATGCTTCCTTAGATGCCACTGGAATCTGTTCAGCTGATCACGGTCCAGGTCCATCAGAGTGTTCACCAGCAGCTCATCCATTGTAGATGATCACTGTCATGGACATACAAAGCAAAGATGGGCATTACAAACTCCCCTTGCATCCGTGGTAAAATAATAATGATCACTGCTGTACTAACCCAACCTGAGTAAGGGGTAAAAGAGTGAAACTCTATCATGTACCATTGACACCATGTGAATTTGGGGGGTAGGTAGCCCAATGACTATCAATGCATCTGTCTGTAATAGGGGAAACTCAGGTCTAGAAAGCGCAACAGAAGGTAGGCTACAATAAATCAGGTTTAATACAATACGAGTTGAAACAGGGGAACAACAAGTCACATCGGAGCAGAACATTGAGCTGAAACGTGTGCCCTCTACTGGCGGAAATCAACTTAACACACTGAGGTGCTGAAGGCTACCCAAAACAGGCAGCAGGCGCGATGCTCTATTGAGGTCTGGACACCGCATCTAACTAATGGTTTACGATGACAGCAGTGCGTTGGGGAATGCAAATTAAATCAACTAAATTAGTTCTAACCGAGAACTTTTGAAAGACCTGATGAGCAGCGAGCTAGGCCAGTCATTAGGAAGCCATTCATAGCCATACATATATTGTTTGTTCCTTTCCTCAAAAGTTAGCAGGTAGTTAATTATAGCCGGTTTGGTTTTTTTTTTTTGGGGGCTAAAAGGGTGGTTGGCGGAACTCTAATGTGTTAGAGCAGAGCCAACTGACATCTATTGCAGGGTAAATCAATGACTTCATAGTTGGCCATTAATGGATGTTACATTTTACTTTATGAGTTGGTTATGTAGGCTTCTTCTAACCCATTGCTTTCTACTACAGATAATACTACGATTAGGGCTATATCTTAATATAAAAACAAGTCTGTCAGATTTCAGTCATTTCCAATTAATTTAATACCACTTGATCTCAAGAATAGGACTTGGAAATATATCAATATTGATTAGCCAAATTGTTTTACCTGAGCAATAACCCCAAAACGAATGACTAATTAGCTGACTCTGTTTATGATTTTGTTGTCATGGAGGACTGATTATTTTTTTTTGAATCAACACGAATTAGATTGAGCGATAAAGCCCCACCCGTGGTCTTCGGTTTGGTTCTTAAACGGTAAACGGTTTCGTCGCAAAATCAATGATTGATAGGCAGCTTAAACTTCTTCAATTCAACCATTATTGTGTTAAAATATACATATATACATTTGTGAACAGCAATCCACAACAAACCACAATCCATAAGGTGCAAATAGTTAAATGAGACAGCGGCAGTGTGATTACATCAATGCGCTATGTAAATAAATGATATTCGTATCGCCCGTCGGCTACACCCGTTGCTGTCCTCCCTTACCTTCAAGCGTTTATTCAAATGGAAAAATCTTTGGATAATAAATACAAATAGACCGAAATGAAACGGAAGAAGGCGTTTAAACCCAGTAGGCACAAAGAGAAGATTGAAGTGTGAAATATATATATATGAGGCTGCACACGATTTATAGCCTACATCCGTTATTATTGTTGTACATTTTCCTCAAAGTTAGCTGGCTATATTCATTATAGGCCATCAAATACAAGTCAGATATTAGTTAGTCCTAATACCGTTTTCAAAGAGATTATAAAAGTGAGAGACCGGTTTGGCCTCGTGTGAGTTGGCAAAGTTGCAATGGAGCATGCATAACCCCTATGTAATACATTTTTTTATTTTATTTTTTAATCGTTGTTTTTACTCAATGTATAGCCTAACTAATAGTACACCACGAAATAAGATCAAGTTAATCCTTTAATACGTTTCTTACCTTAAAGAAATTACAACCAGAATGCTGTATATGCTCAACAGGTTTTCTTTGCTTTTGCTTTCATCTGTTATCTGTGTAATATAAAGGACATTCAAGTAGCCACGCCTATTATATCATCTCTGGGCACGTCATCAAAGTAAATCAAACTTTATTCATATAGTACATTTCTTACAATAAATGCATTTCAAGGTACTTAACAAATAAAATAATAAGAGGTGAGAAAGTTAAAACACAAAACGGTTCTATGCATTGACATGAATACAAATTCAGAGATGATCTTCTAGGGAAGTTATGAATAAAAGGGAATCCTATTCAGCATCAAATGTTTTTTACGGACACACAAATATATAATTTAAGTTCACACCAGAGCGATGGCATGTAACAGGTTGACCGTCGTCAGAAATAGACAGAGGTCCTGTAATGAGACGTATCGAACGAATGAACAAAGAGGTTGCATAAATTCAAGAGGTTGCATAGGCTGTCTGTAACCTAAAGCAGCAGGCGTAAAAAAAAAAAAAGACACCTGAGCGGAGTTCCCACTGGTCTCGAGATTACATAGGCCTAATACAGACAGAAGCATGTCTGTTCTACGACATATATTCCCAAATAAATGTATTCTCAGATATTTTTCTCTCTGTTACGCTGTGTGCACTGAACTGACGTGTCTGATTGTTGACGACACCAGATGAAGGAATTCAATCTCTATAAACCCACCAACCGTGGGCGCTCAACTCAAACTGCGGTGTGAGCAAAAAGTAATTCAAAACTTTACTTTATTACTCAGGATGCCATTTTCTAGTGGTACTATTTTTTTGCCATGTGTAGTGTCGAGTCAATGTTGCTAATTATTGCTGCTAAAACCAAGGGAGTCGCTTATACTGAACTTTTGATCATAAGTTTTATTCATATCACAAGATTTCAGCATAAGTTTCACGGATGTCATGATCACCTGGAGAGCAGTGTCTCCAAATTTACAATGTCTGCTCTAACGTTCTTTGTCTCTAGCCTATACTTATAAGATATACAAAAAATATGGGTGGCTCCCTCTACTGTCCAATCACCTGTCTCCAACCGAACAGGGTGTCACTACAAAAACAATTCCCTCTGACACTAAATAAGCATCCTTTCAGGTTCCACTTGAAAACATTAGCAAACTCTATAATTCTTCATATACTACACATGTAATGTTGTTATTAAAACAAAACTCAGACAACCCCATAGTAGAATAGTTGATCTATTTACCCCTTTGCGGTCTTGTTGTTGTGTGTTTTATGCAAGATACATATTCCTCTTGAGGGCATTCAAGTTACAAGAGCCACAGGAGGAAAACATGTATTCTGATAAGCAGTCAATGCACAACAATTCTTAATGCAATCAAGGGTAAACACTTTTTGAAAGTAGTTTTGTCAAATGTATTATATTTTGAAAGGCCTTTGTAAAAAAAAGGGGGGATCTCAGTTTTACATTGCTGCCATGTATATCTATTGAGCATGTGGCATCGTTTTACAAATGCAGAAATGTACTTTTGGTTTGTACACCAGCTTCAAACAGCTGCGAAAATACAATTCGTTTGGTTATAATATATTTTACAGGGTTTAGATGGTACAATGATTCTCTACACTGTACTTGCTTGTTTTGTCACATAAACTGAAATTAGGAGAACTATTCGAATTTTAGCCACCAGGAAATGATGGAGCATTTCTGCATATTGCACCTTTATCCAGACAGAGCTGGAGCAGTGCTTTCTCTTACCTAGGCCTGTCTTTCAGAAGATACAGTAATCAAATTCCATCAGATATTTAAGAAATGCCACCAGATATTTTAAAAATGTAAGAATAATATTGATTTGTATAAGCTGGTGATATAACAATAAGTCAAAATGGCTTATCGTCTTAGCCTTAAATATAAATACAAAATGAAAGTAAATCAAATTAACAGGGTACTTAGAGAGACCAGTAGTAAATGTGGTTCCAGACAGCGTGGCCCAGAAATAGGTGTGGTCCAGCGAGGCCCAGGAAATAGGTGTGGTCTCAGCGAGGCCCAGGGAATAGGTGTGGTCTCAGCGAGGCCCAGGAAATAGGTGTGGTCTCAGCGAGGCCCAGGAAATAGGTGTGGTCTCAGCGAGGCCCAGGAAATAGGTGTGGTCTCAGCGAGGCCCAGGAAATAGGTGTGGTCTCAGTGAGGTCCAGGATATAGGTGTGGTCTCAGCGAGGTCCAGGGAATAGGTGTGGTCTCAGCGAGGTCCAGGAAATAGGTGTGGTCTCAGTGAGGTCCAGGGAATAGGTGTGGTCTCAGCGAGGTCCAGGGGAATAGGTGTGGTCTCAGCGAGGTCCAGGAAATAGGGTGTGGTCTCAGTGAGGTCCAGGGAATAGGTGTGGTCTCAGCGAGGTCCAGGGAATAGGTGTGGTCTCAGCGAGGTCCAGGGAATAGGTGTGGTCTCAGCGAGGTCCAGGGAATAGGTGTGGTCTCAGCGAGGTCCAGGAATAGGTGTGGTCTCAGCGAGGCCCAGGGAATAGGTGTGGTCTCAGCGAGGTCCAGGGAATAGGTGTGGTCTCAGCGAGGTCCAGGGAATAGGTGTGGTCTCAGCGAGGTCCAGGAAATAGGTGTGGTCTCAGCGAGGCCCAGGGAATAGGTGTGGTCTCAGTTAGGCCCAGGAAATAGGTGTGGTCTCAGCGAGGCCCAGGGAATAGGTGTGGTCTCAGCGAGGCCCAGGAAATAGGTGTGGTCTCAGCGAGGCCCAGGGAATAGGTGTGGTCTCAGCAAGGCCCAGGAAATATAGGTGTGGTCTCAGCAAGGCCTGTGGAATAGAGTGTGGTCTCAGCGAGGCCCATGGAATAGGTGTGGTCTCAGCAAGGCCCAGGGAGCTAGGGGGTGTGGTCTCAGTTAGGCCCAGGAAATAGGTGTGGTCTCAGCGAGGCCCAGGAAATAGGTGTGGTCTCAGCGAGGCCCAGGGAATAGGTGTGGTCTCAGCAAGGCACAGGGAATAGGTGTGGTCTCAGCGATGCCCATGAAAGAAGAGCTTCTTCCTCAGGGAATCCTCGGACACAGGCATATGCTTTGCCACCCCTTTGTCCAACAGCCCTTTTTGGCTCACGTTGTTTTTGACCTCACAGAGTGTAGTCAGGATGTCATCTCTGGAGAGAGCAGGAAACACAGGAGTAGACAGTGATGACATGAGCACACAGTGTGGATAGTTCAAGTGATTAAAAATGAAAATTCAAATATAGTGCCCAAAATCTGCATTTTGACATGTTCTGACTTCTAGGCAAATTTTAACCCACTTAATCCAAACATTTTCACCATCATTTGTAAAACCCTAGTTATTTTGTTGCTTTACAAAGTTATTTATGAAGTTATTATTTACTTCACGTGATTAGTGATTAATTGACATCTGTCCCTCATTTTAAGGTCAACTCTGTTAAGCTACTTACTACATACAGTAAGTTCTTCTTATTTTAACCTCATGAGATGGGGAAAAACATGTTTTTGTTTAAATGAAGTTGAACATGTGCTCTTTATGACAGTCTGTTAAAATTAGGTGAAATAAAAAAGTTTTTTTAAACCCCAAAAAGGCACTCTATTGGTGGAATGACCCACATACCACTTACTCTACTTGTCCAATAACAACACTAATTTGTGTTTTCAGTTTCAAAGTGTTTTGGAACATTTTGTCCCACTGAACATGACCCTGGTCTGACCAGGTCAGTATCTTACATAGTCTGTTTTAGACAGTTATGATGACTGTTATGTTAATCAAGTCTCAATCAAGTAAAACAATCAAGCTTGTTGTTTTATTGTTTATTCTCGATTCAGAACAATCACTGATACTTCTGTTATACTTGGTGTATAGCATAAAGCAGTCAATTCATGTAAGGGTGTTTACTTAATACCTAGTAACTAAATAATAGTTCATACTTAATAAAAAACATTTACTTGAGTGATTTTGAAAAGGGAACATTGACTTTCCCTCAAGTCATAATCTGTGTTAGTATCAATACATTGTTAGCCTACTATAGAGTCTATAATGCACTAGGTATTTATATTTTAGGGACTTCCTCCTCAGCTGGAGCAGAGTCACCTCCCCCACAGTGCTTGCTCCATTCTGGGTAGAAACACAGAGAAAACACAGTTAGCATCAGCTACTATAATAACCAGTACATTATTATAAGCTGTATCATGTTAGTCATTTAGCAGACACTCTTATCCAGAGCAATTAGGGTTAAGTGCCTTGCTCAAGGACACATCGGCAGATTATTTCACCTGAGTCGGCTCAGGGATTCGAACCAGCAGCCTTTCGGTTACTGGTCCAACAATCAGTAATCGCTAGGCTACCTGTCCCCCTTAACACTTGCATAAACACAACTGGGGCCACATAAATCAGACAGCTGGCCACAAATGGCCCCTGGGCCACATATTTGATGACCTGTATACTGCAGTTAATATACACTTTTCTGTCTCAACAGCAACTACTTAGGAAATAAAGCTGATGTGTCAGTCATGCTCAGGTACAATTTTTTTATGATAGGTTCCTAAAATCATCAGTCATTTGTTGTTTATTCCAATACCTCAATTGACATTTTCTGCATTTATCTGTAACTTTTCAGCAAGGTGGTTCTGGCACATTTTTCAACAGGATAGCCTGCATGATCGACCGGAGCCTTCACTTTGTATTTGGCCACCATCAGATCCACAGTCTTCTCCCTGCTTGCACCATCTTCCAACTGAGCTATTTTGATGGGCTCAATGTCATCCACCTTATGCTTCCTTAGATGCCACTGGAATCTGTTCAGCTGATCACGGTCCAGGTCCATCAGAGTGTTCACCAGCAGCTCATCCATTGTAGATGATCACTGTCATGGACATACAAAGCAAAGATGGGCATTACAAACTCCCCTTGCATCCGTGGTAAAATAATAATGATCACTGCTGTACTAACCCAACCTGAGTAAGGGGTAAAAGAGTGAAACTCTATCATGTACCATTGACACAATGTGAATTTGGGGGTAGGTAGCCCAATGACTATCAATGCATCTGTCTGTAATAGGGGGAAACTCAGGTCCAGAAAGCGCTACAGAAGGTAGGCTACAATAAATCAGGTTTAATACAATACGAGTTGAAACAAGGAAACAATAAGTCACATCGGAGCAGGACATTGAGCTGAAACGTGTGCCCTCTACTGGCGGAAATCAACTAAACACACAGAGGTGCTGAAGGCTACCCAAAACAGGCAGCAGGCGCGATGCTCTATTGAGGTCTGGACACCGCATCTAACTAATGGTTTACGATGACAGCAGTGCGTTGGGGAATGCAAATTAAATCAAATAAATTAGTTCTAACCGAGAACTTTTGAAAGACCTGATGAGCAGCGAGCTAGGCCAGTCATTGGAAAGTCATTCGCAGCCATAAATATATTGTTTGTTCCTTTCCTCAAAGTTAGCAGGCTATGTTAATTATAGCCCATGAAATACGAGTTAAACTAGATACTAATCCTTATACAGTAAAAAAAAAAAAAAAGAGATTACAAAAGTTTGAGAGACAGTCATGTAGCCTGGAGTGTGTCAGGAAAAGCTTTGCCATTAGGGCTACATTAAGTGCAATGAGTCATGCAAATATGTAATAAGTTATTTCCTTTTTTTAGTAGGCTACATAACTTATAGACTATTCCATAACACACTAAGATCGAGTTTGTCTTTATATTAGTCATTTTATACGTTTCTACCTTAAAGAAATTACAAGCAGATGGCAGACAGTAAGTTGGCAGAACAGGTTTTCTTTGCTTTCATTTTCATTGAGGATCTTTGACTATATAGGAGTCCATAGCAGCCACGCCTATACCCCTATTGTGTAATTTATTGGCCAATCATCGCCTACAGAGAAATGATGACTTAAAGATAATTTAAAAGCACAAATTCCATAAACAACAAATCTCTGCAAAAGCCACTGCAGACTTTAAAAATATTTAAAAATATGCCATTTAGCAGACGCTTTTATCCAAAGCGACTTACAGTCATGCGTGCATACATTTTTGTGTGTGGGTGGTCCCGGGGATCGAACCCACTACCTTGGCGTTATAAGCGCCAGTGCTCTAAGGGCAATATAAGGGCATAATGTCAATCGTACAACAAGTGCTTTTTATGCACATACAAATATACATTTATAAATTCATTACAAAAAAAGTATGAAAAAGCTTTTGTATGCTTAAAGCTGGAGTCCTTAATAGAAACAATAACAAAGCCCATACCCCGCCTCTGTTTTGGTAAAAACAGCTGAGGGGTGTGCCTGGAGAAATGTAACCACTCTCAAATTCATAGACAGAACTATGGATGCAAGGACCGACCAGCCATGATATAACAATTATTTAACCATGTTTTGAGGCTATATAGTGTTTGTTTACATTTCCTTTGCTTATAAACATTGGAGTGAAACAAGCTTCTATGTTGGGTTGTGATGGGGACAGTTGAACTCAGCTCATGAGGCATTTATACGTTTTTTTTTTTGTGTGTGTGACAATAGACAACAACATACATACACACACAAAACAACAAACAACTTAACATTCACATTACATACACTTTAACAAACATCAATGACATCACACTTGCTCAGACCCACATGTTCCAACCATATCCACACCCAACGCTGTTTCTAGTGCCTGTAAAACTCTGCCCCAATATGGCTGAGAATTGTGCAATGTAGTCTGTCCTAGACAGACCAACTTCCATATTTAAATAATACATCATTAGATTTTTCCCATTCTCTCTTAACATATATTCTGACTTCCAATATTTAAGTAATAACTTTTCAATATAAGTGATGAAAATATTATTTTCCAACTGTCAGAATGGCAGGCTAAGGCCTAGAATCTCAAATATAAAATGTATTTTTTGGTTACTACATGATTCCATATGTGTTATTTCATAGTTTTGATGTCTTCACTATTATTCTACAATGTAGAAAATAGTAAAAAAAACAACAACAAAAAACGCTTGAATGAATAGGTGTGTGTCACGCCCTGGTTCTGGGGACTCTTAAATGTTGAGCCAGGGTGTGGAGTTTCTATGTGATATTTTCTATGTTGTGTTTTCTAGATCGTGTGGATCTATGTTGGCCAGGGTGGTTCCCAATCAGAAGCAGCTGTAGCTCGTTGTCTCTGATTGGGGACAATACTTAGGCAGCCTGTTTGGCACTAGTCGGTGTGGGATCTTGTTCCGTATAGGTTTGTTTTGTGTAACCTCAGGACTTCACGTATCGTTTGTTTGTTGTTTTTGTTCGTGTTGTGTACTACAAATAAATATGTACGCTTATCATGCTGCGCCTTTTGGTTCCACAAGTCATTAAACGATCGTGACAGAAGATCCCACCAAAAGAGGACCAAGCTGCATGTCCAGGAACAGACAGCCTGGACCTGGGAGGAGATCCTGGACGGGAAGGGATCCTGGACTTGGGAGGAGATTCAGGCCGGAATGGATCGCCGTCCTTGGGAGGAGACTGTGGAGGCGCGCGCTATAGAGACGGAGCAGCGGCAACGGCAGAGGGTACCGGCCGAGGAGGAAGCCCGAGAGACAGCCCCAATAAAAATGTTTGGGGGCTAAGGGTGGTTGGCGGAGCCCTGAGTGTTAGAGCAGAGCCAACTCCCCGTACTTAGGCTAGGAAGCGTGTGACTGGGCAGGGCTCCGTGTTATGCGGAGCCACGTACTGTGCCGCGAGTGTTCCGGCACAGTCCTGTACGTCCTGTGCTAGCACCACGCACGTGTCGTGCTAAGATGGGCATTCAGCCAGGACGGGGTGTGCGGCTCGACGATCGTGGTCTCCAGTACGCCTCCTCGGTCCCGTATATCCTGCGCCAGTGCCACGAGCTGTAGCGCCAGTACGAGTGCACAGCCCTGTACATCCTGTGCTGATGCCTCGACACATATTGTGTGGAAGTAGGCATTCAGCCAGGACGGGATGTAGTCAGCTCTCCGATCTAGACCTCCAGTCCGCCCCTCCACAGTCCGGCCGGCCCGTTCGGCTCCCCGCACCAAGCCAGTGGTGCGTGTTCCCCAGTCCAGCCCGAGCCTGTTCCTGCTCCCCGCACCCGAAGCCAGTGGTGCGTGTTCCCAGTCCAGCCCGGCCTGTTCCTGTCCCTTGCACCAAGCCAGTGGTGCGTGTCGCCAGCCCGGTCCGGCCTGTTCCTGCCCCTCGCACCAAGCCAGTGGTGCGCGTCGTCAGCCCGGTCCGGCCTGTTCTGCCCTCGCACCAAGCCAGTGGTGCGCGTCGCCACGGTCCGGCCTGTTTCTGCCCTCGCACCAAGCCAGTGGTGCGCGTCGCCAGTCCGGCCGTTCTGCTTGCTCCCCGCACCAGCCAGTGGTGCGCGTCGTCAGCCCGGTCCGGCCTGTTCCTGCCCCTCGCACCAAGGTAGTGGTGCGCGTCGCCAGCCCGGTCGGCCTGTTCCCTGCCCCCCTCGCACCAAGCCAGTGGTGCCGCCGTCAGCCCGTCCCGGCCTTTTGTCCAAACTTTTGACTGGTAGTGTATATGTTCAACCACAAGCGTGTACAGTACTAATGAGCTAGTGCGAGATAGAAAAAAACTAAAACCATATTAAAAGACTGAAATAATATTATTTTGGTGTAGATAAGGGAAGGGCAGCCATACAAGCCAGTGTATGAATGAAACGTATTTGCATATGAATGGAGTGGAAATTAGCTGATTTTGTGATCTGTATGGTAAGTGCTTATGTGGCAGGCATTTTCTTTGCAACGTTTAAGACATGGATTTCATGTTGTTAAAATGTTAACAAGGTTCCCAAAAGTACTTCAAGTAATGTTTTCATCTTATTTGCTACAAAAAGTCGTTTAAACAGCGTTATTATTTGTCATGACAGGCCCATGCCAAACCTTTTCAGCCTTGGAGAGGGTGAAGAGGCGCTCTCACACCGTCTTCATGACTGTGCGGTGTGGACCATTTTAAGTCCTTAGTGATTTGGACTGAGGAACTTCAAGTTCTCGACCCCCCTCCCCTGTTTCCTGTAGTCAATCGATCAGCTCATCATCGCCTGTGATGTGACTGCCACCACACTACCAGTCCTGGGTTCCCCACCTCACTACCAGTCCTGGTTCCCCCACCACAGTACCAGTCCTGGGTTCCCCACCACAGTACCAGTCTTGGGTTCCCCACCTCACTACCAGCCCTGGGTCCCCCTGGGGAGTTCAGTAGTGCACAAATTGGGAGAAACTTCATTAGTCATTCCACAAATGCCTTTTGCATTCCTTTGATATATTCAGTACACATTGTGCACCAATATAGAATTTTAGAGCTAGCATATTAAATGAATTGCCCTTTAATATGGACTACATTGAAAATTCAAATATAGTGCCCAAAATCTGCATTTTGACATGTTCTGACTTCTAGGCATATTTTAACCCACTTAATCCAAACATTTTCACCATCATTGTAAAACCCTAGTTATTTTGTTGCTTTTACAAAGTTATTTATGAAGTTATTATTTACTTCACGTGATTAGTGATTAATTGACATCTGTCCCTCATTTTAAGGTCAACCCTGTTACTACATACAGTAAGTTCTTCTTATTTTAACCTCTTGAGATGGGAAAACATGTTTTTTTTTTAAATGAAGTTGAACATGTGCTCTTTATGACAGTCTGTTAAAATTAGGTGAAATAAATAGTTTTTTTAAACCCCAAAAAGGCACTCTATTGGTGGAATGACCCACATACTACTTACTCTAACTTGTCCAATAACAACACTAATTTGTGTTTTCAGTTTCAATGTGTTTTGGAACGTTTTGTCCCACTGAACATGACCCTGGTCTGGACCAGGTCAGTATCTTACATAGTCTGTTTTAGACAGTTATGATGACTGTTATGTTAATCAAGTCTCAATCAAGTAAAACAATCAAGCTTGTTGTTTTATTGTTTATTCTCGATTCAGAACAATCACTGATACTTCTGTTATACTTGGTGTATAGCATAAAGCAGTCAATTCATGTAAGGGTGTTTACTTAATACCTAGTAACTAAATAATAGTTAATACTTAATAAAAAAACATTTACTTGAGTGATTTTGAAAAGGGAACACTTGACTTTCCCTCAAGTCATAATCTGTGTTAGTATCAATACATTGTTAGCCTACTATAGAGTATATAATGCACTAGGTATTTATACTTTAGGGACTTCCTCCTCAGCTGGAGCAGCAGTCATCACCCCCACGGCGCCTGCTCCATTCTGGGTAGAAACACAGAGAAAACACAGTTAGCATCGCTACTATAATAACCAGTACATTATTATAAGCTGTATCATGTTATTTAGTCATTTAGCAGACACTCTTATCCAGAGCAATTAGGGTTAAGTGCCTTGCTCAAGGACACATCGGCAGATTATTTCACCTAGTCGGCTCAGGGATTCGAACCAGCAGCCTTCTCGGTTACTGGTCCAACAATCGAATCCAGCTAGGCTACCTGTCCCCCCTTAACACTTGCATAAACACAACTGGGGCCACATAAAATCAGACAGCTGGCCACAAATGGCCCCTGGGCCACATATTTGATGACCCGTATACTGCAGTTAATATACACTTTTCTGTCTCAACAGCAACTACTTAGAAATAAAGCTGATGTGTCAGTCATGCTCAGGTACAATTTTTTATGATAGGTTCCTAAAATCATCAGTCATTTGTTGTTTATTCCAATACCTCAATTGACATTTTCTGCATTTATCTGTAACTTTTCAGCAAGGTGGTTCTGGCACATTTTCAACAGGATAGCCTGCATGACGACCGAGCCTTCACTTTGTATTTGGCCACCATCAGATCCACAGTCTTCTCCTGCTTGCACCATCTTCCAACTGAGCTATTTTGATGGGCTCAATGTCAGCCACCTCATGCTTCCTTAGATGCCACTGGAATCTGTTCAGCTGATCACGGTCCAGGTCCATCAGAGTGCTCACCAGCAGCTCATCCATCGTAGATGATCACTGTCATGGACATACAAAGCAAAGATGGGCATTACAAACTCCCCCTTGCATCCGTGGTGAAAATAATAATGATCACTGCTGTACTAACCCAACCTGAGTAAGGGGCTGGGGTAAAAAGAGTGAAACTTTATCATGTACCATTGACACCATGTGAATTTAGGGGGGTAGGTAGCCCAATGACTATCAATGCATCTGTCTGTAATAGGGGAAACTCAGGTCTAGAAAGCGCAACAGAAGGTAGGCTACAATAAATCAGGTTTAATACAATACGAGTTGAAACAGGGGAACAACAAGTCACATCGGAGCAGAACATTGAGCTGAAACGTGTGCCCTCTACTGGCGGAAATCAACTTAACACACTGAGGTGCTGAAGGCTACCCAAAACAGGCAGCAGGCGCGATGCTCTATTGAGGTCTGGACACCGCATCTAACTAATGGTTTACGATGACAGCAGTGCGTTGGGGAATGCAAATTAAATCCACTAAATTAGTTCTAACCGAGAACTTTTGAAAGACCTGATGAGCAGCGAGCTAGGCCAGTCATTGGAAAGTCATTCATAGCCATAAATATATTGTTTGTTCCTTTCCTCAAAGTTAGCAGGCTATGTTAATTATAGCCCATGAAATACGAGTTAAACTAGATACTAATCCTTATACAGTTTTTTTTTTTTAAAAGAGATTACAAAAGTTTGAGAGACAGTCATGTAGCCTGGAGTGTGTCAGGAAAAGCGAGGCTTTGCCATTAGGGCTACATTAAGCGCAATGAGTCATGCAAATATGTAATAAGTTATTTCCTTTTTTAGTAGGCTACATAACTTATAGACTATTCCATAACACACTAAGATCGAGTTTGTCTTTATATTAGTCATTTTATACGTTTCTTACCTTAAAGAAATTAAAAGCAGATGGCAGACAGTAAGTTGGCAGAACAGGTTTTCTTTGCTTTCATTTTCATTTAGGATCTTTTGACTATATATGAGTCCATAGCAGCCACGCCTATACCCCTATTGTGTAATTTATTGGCCAATCATCGCCTACAGAGAAATTATGACTTAAAGATAATTTAAAAAGCACAAAGTCCATAAACAACAAATCTCTGCAAGCCACTGCAGACTTTAACCAGGGCAATATAAGGGCATAATGTCATTCGTACAACAAGTGCTTTTTATGCACATACAAATATACATTTATAAATTAATTACAAAAAAAGTATGAAAAAGCTTTGTATGCTTAAAGCTGGAGTCCTTAATAGAAACAATAACAAAGCCCATACCCCGCCTCTGTTTTGGTAAAACAGCTGAGGGATGGGCCTGGAGAAATGCAACCACTCTCAAATTCATAGACAGAACTATGGATGCAAGGACCGACCAGCCATGATTTTGGTTTTAACCATGTTTTGAGGTTATACAGTGTATATTTACATGTACATTGTTTACAAACATTGGAGTGAAACAAGCTTCTATGTTGGGTTGTGATGGGGACAGTTGAACTCAGCTCATGAGCCATTTATACGTTGTTTTTGTGTGTTTGTGTGACAATAGACAACAACATACATACACACACAAAAACAACAAACAACTTAACATTCACATTACATACACTTTAACAAACATCAATGACATCACACTTGCTCAGACCCACATGTTCCAACCATATCCACACATTTACATTTACATTTTACATTTTAGTCATTTAGCAGACGCTCTTATCCAGAGCGACTTACAGGAGCAATTAGGGTTAAGTGCCTTGCTCAAGGGCACATTTACGTCATTTAGCAGACGCTCTAGTCCAGAGCGACTCACAAATTGATGCATTCACCCTATAGCCAGTGGGATAACCACTTTACAATTATTATATTTGGGGGTAGAAGGATTACTTTATCCTATCCCAGGTACACCCAACGCTGTTTCTAGTGCCTGTAAAACTCTGCCCAAATATGGCTTAGAATTGCGCAATGTGGTCTGTCCTAGCCAGACCAACTTCGATATTTAAATAATACATCATTAGATTTTTTTCCCATTCTCTTAACATATATTCTGACTTCCAATATTTAAGCAATAACTTCTTCAATATAAGTGATGAAAATATTATTTTCCAACTGTCAGAATGGCAGGCTAAGGCCTAGAATCTCAAATATAAAATGTATTTTTTGGGTTACTACATGATTCCATATGTGTTATTTCATAGTTTTGATGTCTTCACCATTATTCTACAATGTAGAAAATAGTAAAAAAAAACGCTTGAATGAGTAGGTGTGTGTCACGCCCTGGCTCTGGGGACTCTTAAATGTTGAGCCAGGGTGTGGAGTTTCTATGTGATATTTTCTATGTTGTGTTTTCTAGATCGTGTGGATCTATGTTGGCCAGGGTGGTTCCCAATCAGAGGCAGCTGTAGCTCGTTGTCTCTGATTGGGGACAATACTTAGGCAGCCTGTTTGGCACTAGTCGGTGTGGGATCTTGTTCCGTATAGGTTTGTTTTGTGTAACCTCAGGACTTCACGTATCGTTTGTTTGTTGTTTTTGTTCGTGTTGTGTACTACAAATAAATATGTACGCTTATCACGCTGCGCCTTGGTTCCACGAGTCATTAAACAATCGTGACAGTGTGTCCAAACTTTTGACTGGTAGTGTATATGTTCAACCACAAGCGTGTACAGTACTAATGAGCTATGCGAGATAGAAAAAAACTAAAACCATATTAAAAGACTGAAATAATATTATTTTGGTGTAGATAAGGGAAGGGCAGCCATACAAGCCAGTGTATGAATGAAACGTATTTGCATATGAATGGAGTGGAAATTAGCTGATTTTGTGATCTGTATGGTAAGTGCTTATGTGGCAGGCATTTTCTTTGCAACGTTTAAGACATGGATTTCATGTTGTTAAAATGTTAACAAGGTTCCCAAAAGTACTTCGAAGTAATGTTTTCATCTTATTTGCTAAGCAAAAGTCGTTTAAACAGCGTTATTATTTGTCATGACAGGCCCATGCCAAACCTTTTCAGCCTCGAGAGGGTGAAGAGGCGCTCTCACACCGTCTTCATGACTGTGCGTGTGTGGACCATTTTAAGTCCTTAGTGATTTGGACTGAGGAACTTCTGTTCTCGACCCCCGTTTCCTGGAGCTGCATGGCAAATGGTCGAGGAACAAAGGACAATGCCCAAGGACTAGTCCGTCATTCTCCCTCTGAGGGGCCAAAATGTACTGTCTCTCTCTGTTACAGTATCCAGAGGACTGACTATTGTGACAGAATAATTCTATAGTATCCATGTCTGGTTTCTATCTGAAACTTGACCTCTGAGGATAACTCTGATGCTGTCTATATGGATGATCTCTGTGGTAACTTGTATCTGGACAGGGTGAACTCTGAATTACTATATGCAGAAAGATTGTATTATCCTTTCAGGAATTCAGCCTTATTTACATTGGTCTCATCCCCCACACTAGCCTTTAAATGCTGTGGCAACCTGTGGAGATTGGGCCTCAGTGGTCAGGTTACTCTGTAAACTTGGTATCATTTGATTGGTCAATGGTGGTTGGTTTTGGGTTGAGAAGGTTACACCATCAGATGTTATAAATTGAATCTCTCTTATCCTGTATCCAGTCCATGGAGGAAGGTTGTATGTTATCTCTCTTATCCTGTATCCAGTCCATGGAGGAAGGTTGTATGTTATCTCTCTTATCCTGTATCCAGTCCATGGAGGAAGGTTGTATGTTCTCTCTCTTATCCTGTATCCAGTCCATGGAGGAAGGTTGTATGTTATCTCTCTTATCCTGTATCCAGTCCATGGAGGAAGGTTGTATGTTATCTCTCTTATCCTGTATCCAGTCCATGGAGGAAGGTTGTATGATCTCTCTCTTATCCTGTATCCAGTCCATGGAGGAAGGTTGTATGTTCTCTCTCTTATCCTGTATCCAGTCCATGGAGGAAGGTTGTATGTTATCTCTCTTATCCTGTATCCAGTCCATGGAGGAAGGTTGTATGATCTCTCTCTCTTATCCTGTATCCAGTCCATGGAGGAAGGTTGTATGTTATCTCTCTTATCCTGTATCCAGTCCATGGAGGAAGGTTGTATGTTATCTCTCTTATCCTGTATCCAGTCCATGGAGGAAGGTTGTATGTTATCTCTCTTATCCTGTATCCAGTCCATGGAGGAAGGTTGTATGATATCTCTCTCTCTTATCCTGTTATCTAAATTATTACATTTACATTTACATGTTTAGTCATTTAGCAGACGCTCTTATCCAGAGCGACTTACAATTAGTGAGTGCATACATTTTTCACACTGGCCCCCGTGGGAATGACAATAATGTTTAAGGGACTCCACAAAGAGACTACAAAGTGTCAATGTTCAGGTCTACATCAACCCACCAATAAATGCTGGAATGGACTCCTCCGAACACTCAACTGGTCGTCTGTGTGTGTGTGTTGATCTCTGGCGGTGTGTGTGTTTATCCTTCCCAGGGCGGGCTACGTCGTCCGTCCACGTCTGTCTCTACATGATACAGCCAGTGTGTGTTCGATCACCGCTCCCCAGCCCATATCACTCATTGGCTGGTACTTGATGTCTTTTGGAGGGTGTTTGAAAAGTGGTCCAAAGTTAACCGAAACCGTGCAGCCCCGGTGGAGAGAGATGGCAGGGAAGTAGAGCCCCTCAAACAAGGTTCACCCCATTCTTATAGAACAGCATCCTGCTGGGGGTAACAGTCTTCAGTCTCTTCTCTTCAGGCTCTTCCCAGTCATCCTCATCCATGTTTGTTTGGTGGTCGATCGGGGGGGATCCTGAGTTGTTCAGTCACTGGACTAATGTATTTTCTGTTACTGCTGTATGTTAAACCATTCACTAGTACTTCATATGTGCATATATGTCCAGCGTCCAAGTGCTGACTGAGTTGTTTGGGGTGGAGAAGAACCCTTACTGTTTGTCCTTGGATGATGCTGGGCATGTCACAGGGGTGTGTGTCACAGTGGTGTTTATTGCTGTCAGCCCTTCGGCTTGTTTACTTGGAATTACATTTTGTACCACTTGGGCTTTGAGCAGTTTTTTCATGGTGGGTGGGATCGTGCGTCTGGACATGAGAGGCTGGACCGGAGAACTGTTAAGTCCCTCTGTTGGAGTATTCCGCCATGCCAACACTGCTTTCCATGGGGCTTCACCATCCATACATCACCACCTTTTTTTAGGAGCGTTTTTTGGCCATTTTCACCGCTGATTCAGCTTTGCCATTGCTTTGGCTGTGATACGGTGATGACGTCACATGTTTAAAGTCCCACTCATCAGCAAACGTTTAAAAATCAATTCCGGGGGGGGGGGGCATTATCAGAAACAACAGTGTGGGCAACGCCATGTCTGCTGAACAGTTTTTTGCAGCATTCAACGATAATAATAATAATAATAATATGCCATTTAGCAGACGCTTTTATCCAAAGCGACTTACAGTCATGCGTGCATACATTTTTGTGTATGGGTAGTCCCGGGGTTCGAACCCACTACCCTGGCGTTACAAGCGCCGTGCTCTACCAGCTGAGCTACAGAGGACCACAATGGTGGCTGATGTGGTTTCAGTCAGCTCCCACTAATCAGAGTAATAATCGACCGTGATGAGGTAGTTGCTTTTGTTGACTGTGAGTAAGTCCCCATCCCGATCTTGGACCATGGGAGGGATTTGGTGGGGGATGAGTGTCTCCTTCTGTAGTCTCTTCTGGATGGAGTTGAAGGTTGCACATTTGCTGATAAAGATCTTTACGTCCTCCGTAATCCTCGACCAGAAAAAATAATCACGTGCCTTTCTGAGACTGGCCTCTATGCCTGAGTGGCCAGAGTGCATTTTGTGTAGAAAGTCAGCACGTAACATGACCCTGCTTCCTTTAAATATCAGTGAATTTTCTGTGGTGAGCTCCTCTTTGTACGTCCAGTAATGTTTCAGTGTGTGACCACACAGCCTGTTTGGTTCCAGGCCAGCCGTTGTTGATTTGTGCGTACAGAGCCTGAAACAGTGGGTCCTGGGAACAGTGTTGTTTGATTGACTCCATTGTCTTAGTTGAGATGTTGACATCACTGGTGTGATTCACCAGTTCCAGGTCAGTTAGCGGCCCATAGCGTAGACCGTGGCTGGTGTTTGCATTTGTCTGTGCTCTGTGGTTGATTGAGCTGTTCTGGACAGGAAGTCAGCTGTTCTGGACAGGAAGTCAGCTACATGTAGTTCTTTGCCTTGTTTGTATTGCACGTGGAGTTGGTATCTTTGTTGCCTTAGCAACATTCTCTGCAGTCGCTTGGGTGGTGTGAGTAGGGATCTCTTGAAGATCGTCTCGAGCGGTTTGTGGTCGCTGTGTATTGTGACGAACTCTCTTGCCATGCAGATACTGGTCAAACTTGTCACATGGAAAAACAATGGAGAGACATTCTTTCTCAATCTGTGCATATCTTTGTTCTGTCTGAGTCAATGTTCTGGAGGCAAATGCCAACAGGTTGTCGTTTCTGTGGAAGGGCTGCGCCCAAACCTGTCTCACTGGCATCACTTCATCATTCAGGTCGTAGTATTTGAGCACTGGGTGTTGTGTCACTAACTGTTTGATAGTCTCAACTGCTGTGTCATGCTGTGGGTAGCCATGTCCATTCAATGTCCTTGTCAGTCAGTCTTCTGAGCGGCTCACACACATCAGATAGGCAGAGCATGAATTTTGCAAGATAGTTCACAAACCCCAACAGCCACTGTAGCGACTTGACGTCGGTCGGTGTACCCATGTTCTGATTGGCTGTTATTTTCTCTGGTACTGGTACCCTTCAGGTCCATAGGTTCTGGTACTGGTATTACCGGGTAAGCCATTGTAGTTGTGGTTGTTATTATTGTATGTATCTGTTTAGCTAGTTGGTACGTCCCTTCCTACTGTGCATTTATCCGTGTGTCGTTTTGATTCGTCAAGGATATACCTATTTGGTTCTGACTTCTGACACCATGTTTTGTATGGTGTTTATTCTGAACAAGAGCAAGGTAACATTGATAAGAATGTCTTTACTTCAGCATCATTGTGTAGCATGCATACAGCTCCATTCAGTGCATAGTAAGTAATGCCTAACTTGGCTCACTGGTACTATCTAGTATCACACTCAGATACACATAACAGCAGCGCCATCTATTGGCTTGGAGACATCTCGTAACAACCACTTAGAGATAGTGTGAGTTCTAGCCTATTTTAACATGAATTGACTTGATTAACTTGGCATGTTAACTTTATGATGTGTTGCTTTTAAATAGTTAAAATGTTATTATTGGGTAACTACCATTGTATCATGACATTTCTGTGTAATTACCGTTAAAATAAATACATTTTTCCTCCACAGGGTGAAGTTAGGAAGACAAATACCACCAAGAACTGCCTGAATCCAGATTCTGAAATGGGCAAGAAGATACAGACTGACCCAAACATGATATGTAAACCATGTTGTCTCATTCTTCTTCTTCTTCTTCTTCTTCTTCTTCTTCTTCTTCTTCTTCTTCTTCTTCTTCTTCTTCTTCTTCTTCTTCTTCTTCTTCTTCTTCTTCTTCTGAGAGACTGTGTGACCTAACTGTCCTGGGGCAATTTAAGGTGCTCTATGGGCTTTAAATTCAAATGTTTCATTGGTAGCACTGGTGCTCCCAACTTTTAAAAAGTTAGGAGCACAAAAAAATGTAGGAGCACGAGAAAATAAGATTTTTTCAAATCGATTGAGATATAGACAAAGTGGCCCTACATGATCTGCTACTTCTGAAGCGCATGTTGTGCCCTAGAGACTAATAGGTAACCATGTAAATACATTTGTTTATTATAAAAAGCTACAATGTTGATACAAATACCTGTCATTGATATTACAAAGTCAATTGTGGAATATTAGATTTCTATATAGTTAAGGCCCTATAAAATCTGTTGTATTTTTTGCCTAATTCCGTTTAATTTTTTGGGCCAAATTTAGTTCTCGGTTTAGTTTTTCAAGGTTTCGGATTATTCCCAGTTTTTTTCAGGTTTTGTCTATCAAAATCAGTTTTTTGATATATATATATATTTTTAGAAGGGGGGGGGGGGCATGTTGTTTGGTTAGCTGTGTTTCTGGAGCCCACATGTGCAGAGTTTGCAAAACAAATGCCCAATGGATTGATGCAAATACTCATTATATATTTCTGCCAGGAAGGCATAGGCTACATTGTAGTAAACATTTCATTGAGAAGGTTTTTGGGAAAGCCTTTCCATCTACCAGAAGGCGGTTATCATTAGCATCGCTCACGGCTACACAAAGTAGAACCCGCACAGCAAACACACAAACACAGGAGCGTTCCCACGTCCCATTGCATTCATCTTCAGAAAGCTACTTTGTAGTTAACATTCTTCTTCACTTGTGATGTAATGAAGCTGATGGGGACATGCCAGCTAAAAAGGCAGGTCAACACTGCCATGGGGGGGCCAGCGGGCAGCCGGACAGATTGGTCCACTCAAAGTGGGGCTGAGGTGACTGTGACGGGCATCATTACCTGGCAGTCAGGATGCCGGCCCAGTGGAGGAATGGGACCACCTCTTCTTCTTCTTCTTCTGAGAGACTTTGTGACATAATAACTGGCCTGGGGGCGTGTTAAGGTGCCCTGAGGGTGAAGGCTGAACAGCTCTATGGACATGGTTGGATGTGTGTGGCCTGGTAAAGCTAAGGGGGACATGCCAGCTAAGAATACAGGTCAACACAGCTATGCGGGCCAGGGGACAGCCGTTGATTTGGCCGGGGTAGCTCTGAGTAGGTTGTTTGGAAGGCTGTTTGGTAGACAGCATTCTAAACCACTTGGTAGGCCGTTTGGTAGGCGTTTGGTAGGCATTTGGTAGGTCGTTTGGTAGGCCTATTGGTTGGCTTTTTCTGAGGTTTTTGGTAGGCCATTAGGAAGGCCTTTGGTAGACCATTTGGTAGTCCGTTTGGTAAGCCATTTCATAGGCCGCTTGATGGTGCGTTTGGTAGGCTGATTGGTAGGCTTTTGGTTGGCCGTTTGGTAGAGGAGGAATGATGCCACCTCTTCTTCTACTTCTTCTTCTTCTTCTTCTTCTTCTTCTGAGAAACTGTGTGACATAATAACTGTCCTGGGGCGTGTTAAGGTGCCCTATGGGTGAAGGCTAACCGGCTCTATGTGTTACGCTATGGTTAACCCAGCACTCAGAGAAACAAAACACGACTAAGGGAGTGGAAGAAACAAAAATTATTTTAATAAAAGTTCAATTTGTCTTAGTCCAAAAACAACTGAAGAAAAGGAACAGAGTGGGCTAGTCGGCTCCGGAGGAAGGAGAGGCTGAGGCAGGCAGGCAGGAAGGCAGGCAGGCAGGCAGGCAGGTTGGGAGGTATGTCTGAACTGAAGACAAAACAAAAGACAGGTTAAGGAGAGTAAAAAGCCAGGCTGAAGACAAAGACAATTTAACTTTACTGGTGAGCCAAGTTACCGCTCTAGTAAGAACAACGATCTGGCGCCGGTGGAGAGCCATGCCCAGGAATTAGTAGTGCAGGTTGATGAGAGAATAGGATGCAGCTGCGTAGGCAGGAATCACTGGAAACAACCCGCAGCTGCACAGGAGAGGCAGATCCTGAGCACGCCCCCCGATCCACTCCAGACACACCCACATACAACAGACAAAGAGGGGACAAAACAAGGAGGAAGGGAAACAGAAAAGGGAGAGACAAGCTGCCCACATAACAGTACCCCCCCCTCAATGGTCGCCACCTGGCGACCCACCAGGCCTGTCAGGGTTGTCGTGATGGAAGTCCGTGATCAGCTGAGGATCCAACACAAAACGCTTAGGGACCCAAGACCTCTCCTCTGGTCCATAACCTTCCCAATCGACTAGGTATTGGAGACCCCTACCCCGCCTCCGAGAGTCCAGGAGCCTACTGACGGTGTAGGCCGGATGGTCGTCAATGAGGCGAACAGGTGGAGGTGGATCTGCCGGCGGACACAAAAGGCTGGAGGACACAGGTTTTAGTTGGGAGACGTGGAAAGTAGGGTGTATCTTCATGGCTGAAGGCAACTTCAAACGAACCGCAGCGGGGTTAACGATGGACTCCACCACAAACGGACCCAGGTACCGAGGAGACAGCTTGCGTGATTTGGTATGAAGAGGTACGTTCTTAGATGACAGCCAAACTTCTTGACCAGGATGAAACACCGGTGCGGGAGTCCTGCTCCTATCCGCTGTCGTCTTGTTCCTGTCGGTGGTCCGAAGCAACGCTTCCCGAGCGTTGCTCCACACTCTCTGGCAGCGGCGGAGGTTCTCCTGAACCGAAGGAACAGCCAATTCCTTCTCCTGAGCAGGAAACAGAGGGGGTTGATAACCCATGGTAACTTCGAAGGGTGAAAGGCCGGTGGCAGAGGTGGTGAGGGAGTTGTGGGCGTACTCTATCCAAGGCAGATGTTTGGCCCAGGATGATGGATGTTGAGCAGCCACACAACGAAGGGTTGCTTCGAGGTTTTGATTGGTTCTTTCCGTTTGACCGTTGGTCTGGGGATGAAACCCTGAGGACAGACTAACGGAAGCACCCAAAGCAGAACAGAAAACCTTCCAAACACGGGAAGTAAACTGTGGGCCTCTATCAGATACGATGTCCACAGGTATTCCATGGGGACGGAATACATGTTGGACTAGGAGGGCCGCTGTCTCACTGGCAGACGGTAATTTTGGTAATGCTATATAGTGAACAGATTTAGAGAATCTGTCCACAATGGTAAGTATAGTATCATTACCTTCAGACTTGGGTAGGCGGTGACAAAATCCATGGCTATGTGGGACCAGGGACGGCTGGGAACTGGGAGGGGGTAGCAGCAGCCCCGAAGGGGACTGATGGGAGGCTTTGCCCCGAGCACAGGTTGAACAGGCTGCCACAAAAAGCCCGAACGTCGTTTCCATTGAAGGCCACCAAAAATGTCTCCTAAGCAGCGTCAACGTGCGTCTCATCCCAGGGTGACCAGCAAAACGGGAGGTGTGAATCCACTGCAACACCTGAGACCGGACGGTCTCGGGAACAAAGAGTAGGTTGGGAGGTCCATCACCCGGTCCCGGGTCCGTGGCAAGTGCAGTCTTCACAAGAGACTCGATCTCCCACTGTACTGCCGCCACGACGCATGAGGAAGGCAGGACTGCCTCAGGCTCGCTGGTCTCCGAAGGGTCAGCAAACTGGCGGGACAAAGCATCTGGTTTAACATTTCTTGACCCCGGTCTGTATGTAAGAATAAAGTTAAACCTACTAAAAAAACAGGGCCCATCTGGCTTGGCGTGAGTTGAGTCTCTTAGTGGCTTGGATGTAAGCCAAGTTTTTGTGGTCTGTCCAGACCACAAACGGCAGTTCAGCTCCATCCAGCCAGTGCCGCCATTCTTCCAGTGCTAGCTTGACCGCCAGCAGTTCCCGGTTTCCAACGTCGTAATTCCGTTCTGTGGGTGACAATTTCTTGGAGAAAAAGCACAGGGGTGAAGCTTTTGGTCAGTGGGGGAGCGCTGGGAGAGGACTGCTCCCACACCTGAGTCAGACGCGTCCACCTCCACAATAAACTGCAGAGAGGTATTGGGGTGTATCAACACGGGGGAGGTGGAAAACAGTTCCTTCAAAACCCCTACCGCCTGCTCCACCTCAGGGGACCACAGAAAAGGGACTTTTGGGGATGTGAGTCTAGTAAGGGGTGCCACCACTTTACTAAAACCCTTAATGAATCTACGGTAGAAGTTAGCAAAGCCCAAAAATCGTTGAAGTTGCTTACGGGTGGTGGGTGTGGGCCATTCCGTCACTGCCCGGATCTTCTCGGGGTCCGCCTTCACCTGCCCGCTCTCAATGATGAAACCAAGGAACGATGTAGACTGTTTGTGGAACTCACACTTTTCTGCTTTGACGTACAGCTTATTCTCCAAGAGCCGTTGAAGGACTTGACGGACGTGTGACTCATGCTCCTCGGGTGACTTGGAAAAAACAAGAATATCATCCAGGTATACAAAGACAAAACGGTTCAAAAAATCCCTAAGAACATCGTTCACCATGGCTTGGAATACAGCAGGGGCGTTTGAGAGCCCAAAGGGCATGACCAAATACTCAAAATGCCCCAGTGGAGTGTTGAAAGGAGTTTTCCACTCATCTCCCTTTCGGATTCTGACAAGGTGATAAGCGTTCCTGAGGTCGAGCTTGGAGAAAACTGTGGCGCCATGCAGAGGTTCAAAAGCTGAGTTGATGAGTGGAAGGGGATACTTGTTTTTAACAGTTATGTTGTTTAAACCCCTGAAATCGATACAGGGGCGTAACGACTTGTCTTTCTTTTCCACTAAAAAAGAAACCTGCACCCAAAGGAGACGACGAGGACGGATTATGCCCGAGGCCAGAGAATCACCAATATACTGCTCCATTGCCTCTCTTTCCGGTCGGGACAGATTGTATAAGCGACTAGAGGGCAAGGGAGCACCAGGAAGCAGTTCAATAGGGCAATCATAAGGCCTATGTGGTGGTAGAGACAGAGCCTTGTCCTTACTGAAAACCTCCGCTAAGTCATGGTATTCTTTGGGGACAGATGACAGATCGAGAGGAGCTGAGGGATGAGTTGGGTTACACTTAGTGGGGGGAACCGCTGACCTAAGGCACTCTGAATGGCAGTTAGTGCTCCAACTGAGAATGGTGTGACGTGTCCAATCAATTTGTGGGTTGTGAAGAGCCAACCAGGGGAAGCCAAGGATTAGGGAGGTAGCTGAGCCAGACATAACTCTTAACTGAATGCTTTCACAATGATTGCCAGAAATCACTAGGGATACGGGGGTGGTTTGATGAGTTATCTCCGCGAGGAGGCGCCCATCAAGGGCTGTGACCCGAATGGGGGTAGGTAGTGGCTCCATGGGGATACGAGCTTGTGTAACGAACTGGTGGCTAATAAAGTTGTCTTCTGCACCTGAGTCTATGAGAGCTGAGAGTGGCAGGGAATGACTCTGGAAACGTAAGGTTACAGGTACTTGTAATCGGGGAATGATGGGTTCAGGATCTAACTCTGGGCTCGCAAGTAGACCCACCGTTACGAGCGAGCCTTGTCTTTTGGTCGCTTAGGGCAGGTAGCCAGAATGTGTGTGGCGTCTCCACAGTACAGGCACTCACCCGCCTGGAGGCGCCGTTGCCGCTCTGCTGGAGGTAGTCGAGCTCGACCCACTTGCATTGGTTCCTCCTCTGTGCTCGGGATGGGATCAGGAACAAGAAGCTGCCGGCTCCGGGGAGGCGAGACTCGAGTGGTTGAAGGCTGGGGAACTCGTCCTCCTAGATGTGGCCGACCGCCTCTCTCCCGACGCCTCTCCCGCAACCGGTTGTCTAGCTCAATGGACAGGGAAACGAGAGAATGTAAATCATGTGGCTCATCACGAGCAGCCAGTTCATCCTTAATGGCTTCATTCAAACCGTTTAGAAATGCTCCTTGAAGTGCCACATTGTTCCACTTGGAGTCCGCTGCCAACGTCCAGAACTCAATAGAGTACTCAGCCACACTGTTAGAACCCTGCCTCAAATTAAAAAGTATCTTGGAGGAATTACCCACATGGTCAGGATGGTCAAAAACAGTCTGCAATTTAGCAGAAAAATCAGCAAAAGTCAATCCAGTCAAAGTTTGATTTGAGCACACAGCCTCAGCCCAAACCAGAGCTCTCCCTCTTAACAGCCCCAGAACATAATGTACCTTAGAGGAATCAGTAGAAAACGACAGTGGTCTCTGCTGAAAAATCAAGTCACACTGAAGCAAAAATCCCCGGCACTTGTCCAATTCTCCATTGAACGGTTCAGGCGACGTGACAGGGGGTTCCCGATGGAACAAAGCCTGCATAATGTCCGAGGAAACAACTTGGGGTGCATCAAACTGGGGGTCAGAGAGAGATGGAGAACTGATAACAGCCAATTTAGAGACTCGTGTAGTTAACTGAGTCACCTGGTTCAGCAGTTGATGATTATCTTCCAAAAGAGTCCGAATCAATTGGTCATGCTGTCCTAGCAACGTTCCTTGAGCCTGGATAACTTGTTGGAAGCTGTCTTCGTTTGCCCCGTGCTGTTTCTCTGTTGGGTCCATGGCCAGATCGTTCTGTTACGCTATGGTTAACCCAGCACTCAGAGAAACAAAACACGACTAAGGGAGTGGAAGAAACAAAAATTATTTTAATAAAAGTTCAATTTGTCTTAGTCCAAAAACAACTGAAGAAAAGGAACAGAGTGGGCTAGTCGGCTCCGGAGGAAGGAGAGGCTGAGGCAGGCAGGCAGGAAGGCAGGCAGGCAGGCAGGCAGGTTGGGAGGTATGTCTGAACTGAAGACAAAACAAAAGACAGGTTAAGGAGAGTAAAAAGCCAGGCTGAAGACAAAGACAATTTAACTTTACTGGTGAGCCAAGTTACCGCTCTAGTAAGAACAACGATCTGGCGCCGGTGGAGAGCCATGCCCAGGAATTAGTAGTGCAGGTTGATGAGAGAATAGGATGCAGCTGCGTAGGCAGGAATCACTGGAAACAACCCGCAGCTGCACAGGAGAGGCAGATCCTGAGCACGCACCCCGATCCACTCCAGACACACCCACATACAACAGACAAAGAGGGGACAAAACAAGGAGGAAGGGAAACAGAAAAGGGAGAGACAAGCTGCCCACATAACACTATGGACATGGTTGGAGGTGTGTGGCCTGGTAAAGCTAAGGGGGACATGCCAGCTAAGAATACAGGTCAACACAGCTATGCGGGCCAGTGCACAGCCATTGGATAGACTGGGGTAGCTGATGAGTAGGTCATTTTGGTAGGACTTTGGTAGGCTGTTTGGAAGGCCATTTGGTAGGCTGTTTAGTAGGCCGTTTCATAGGCCGCTTGGTAGTACGTTTGGTAGGCTGATTGGTAGGCCTTTTGTAGGCTGATTGGTAGGTTTTTGGTAGGCCTTTTGTAGGCTGATTGGTAGGTTTTTGGTAGGCCTTTGGTAGGCAGATTGGTAGGCCTTTGGTAGGCCTTTGGTATGCTGATTGGTAGGTTTTTGGTAGGCCTTTGGTAGGCTGATTGGTAGGCCTTTGGTAGGCCTTTGGTAGGCTGATTGGTAGGTTTTTGGTAGACAGTTTGGTAGGCCTTTGGTAGGCCGTTTGGAAGAGGAGGAATGATTTCACTTCTTCTTCATCTTCTTATATTTCTTCTTCTTCTTCTTGTAAAATATATTGGTCTAGGAGAGTCTAAAGAGAGACAATGCTCGCTGCGTACAGAAACGGTCTCCCCTGCGCAGGTCACTATTGAATAAACCATATATGAATGCTTAACAGTTTTCTCGACTACAAGAGGTGATTTTTCTACAACAATTTTGGTGCCGTGACCCGGATGGAAGCAAGATGAACACCTGACTGACCATCCTGACCTGAACCTAGACATCTCTTCGGTATACCACAAATACAGGTAAAGGGACCTTTAAAAAAAAAAGATTGGGTTAAAGGCCCTTAATGTTTAAAGGCATTGTAAAAGATTGGGTTAAAGGTCCATAATGTTTAAAGGCATTATAAAAGATTGGGTTAAAGGCCCTTAATAATAATATGCCATTTAGCAGACGCTTTTATCCAAAGCGACTTACAGTCATGTGCGCATAAATTTCTATGTATGGGTGGTCCCGGGGATCGAACCCACTACCCTGACGTTACAAGCGCCATGCTCTACCAATTGAGCTACAGAGGACCCTTGATGTGTAAAAGCATTATAAAATATTGGGTTAAAGGCCCTTGATGTGTAAAAGCGTTATAAAATATTGTGTTAAAGGCCCTTGATGTGTAAAAGCGTTATAAAAGAGTGGGTTTGAAGCCCTTAATGTTTACAGGCATTATAATAGATTTGGTTAAAGGCCCGTGGTCCTCTGTAGCTCAGCTGGTAGAGCACGGCGCTTGTAACGCCAAGGTAGTGGGTTCGATCCCCGGGACCACCCATACACAAAAAAAATGTATGCACGCATGACTGTAAGTCCAAAGCGTCTGCTAAATGGCATATTATTATATTATAACAGATTGGGTTAAAGGCCCTTGATGTGTAAAAGCATTATAAAAGATGGGGTTTGAGGCCTTAATGTTTAATGGCATTATAAAAGATTACCTTGGTGAAGAGAGAATTAGTCCTTTGTGAATTACTCAAAACGGTCCAGAGAGAGGCTAAACATTAACTCACACGGCATACGACTCGAGCAGCTACAACACAATATATTGAAACATAGCACCAATAAGTAAATAGACAAACAACATTTTAATAGATATCAAGTTGGGGATTTGGTTCAAATATTTAATTACTAACATTGCATGAACTAATAAAAAAAAAAATGGGGAGCCAACTCAGTAGAACTGAATCTGGCAAGACAATCACAATAAAAAATAAATCAGATCGTGATTTGCCTCAAAGAGAAAGAAAGGAAATTACGAGATTATTACAGACAAATCTGCATTTAAAACATGTCTCTACTAAAAGTATAGAAAATCAGACACCGCGAGAATGGATGTTAACTAAATTAGGATTTTTCTATGTGGAACCATATCTCAGTGATTTATCAGCATGGACAGATAATGAGTATCCTCAAGAAGGTAGTTTTAAAAGGGATAAATATATCATTGACAATACCGCCGTAAGCAACCCGAAAGGGGATTTAGATTATATGAAAGAGGCATATAACACATGGGATTTAATGAGCGCACAATGGCCTGGAAATATAATTAGGAAGGAGAAAAAGTAAACTAAGAAATTAAGTAATTTGGCAATGGAACCAAATAGTCTACCTTATGAACAGAGTGAGCCCACATGTTCTATAAAGGGATCTGAAAATATGAAAGGAATTTATTATAATATATAATAATAAATAATAATATGCCATTTAGCAGACGCTTTTATCCAAAGCGACTTACAGTCGTGCGTGCATATATTTTTTGTGTATGGGTTCACAGGTAACGAACTCTATCCACCCTCCAGCTTATAGCACAACTTATAGAGGACAACTTTGACGAGGATAGCGACATATATGATTGGTTATTTATATTACTGCAGGTTATATAAACATTGATTAAGTGTGTTTGGGATTAGCATTGTGTAAATGTGATATGAGAGGTGTGTGAATGTAGAAATGAATTTCAATCTGAAGTTTGAATAATAACATATAGAAATATGTATAATAAGATGATTGAGATTTGGATAATAAGCTTTGATATAACGTTATCTTGGGGTTCTGTACATCACTGCCCATCCTTAGAATATTCACAGGGTGGTATTGAGAGCGGGATGTTCTTTTAGAGAGTAGCGGCAAATCAATATTTTCTGAGCTACCAAATTAAATAAGGCCTGGCAATTTTTGTTTGTTTTTACTGTATGGTTTGCAAACCATGACGAGCCGGGCAGTGTCCAGGTAACTAAAGTTGTTGTGTTTTGGTTCTGCTGGGAGTACGTTTGAGGAAGCTGATTTGTGGCGATGGAGAATCGTTAAAAAACGCGAATGGATTGGTTGATGTACCTAAGGATTTCTAACGTCCTGTATGGATTCTGAGAATATATAAAAATATGATGAATTGTATATGTGTGTAATCGATTATTAGAGATTTGATAAAGTAATAATTGGAATAATATTCATATAATACCTTGCGCACCCAAATGTAGATGTACGTCAGGGGTGGGAAACAATAAATAAACGTTTTCTGAGTTGGTGGATCATTTGATAGAGATAAGGTTAAGCGTTATATGAATGTCTACAAAGTCTGGGTAATAGTCTCAGAAACTGATTGGCGTATGTCCACTTTTTTGGAAAACATAGGGAATTGACTTATCCTAACGATGTAACTATTAAGGCTTATGGGATTTTCTCCGTCCAACATGTAAGAAAAAACGACCCATAAGGCCTGGAAATTAACAATGTAACTTATAACATAGTACAAAGCCAATTTAGGGTTTCCATCAAACTAATTATCATTACGGAGCTAATGTAATGTAGTAAAGGAACTGAATTAAGTCGCAAGGAAAAACATGAAGGAAAAGGGAAGGAACAGGCTTCCACCCAAAAGAAAGGAAGAGAAGCACATTTAAACAAAGTGATGATGGGCAAAGTAACGTTGGACGGAAAGACAGAGGTAGAGTATGGTATGAGAAGTAGAGTCCTCTGTAGAGAAGTGGTCCTCTGTAGCTCAATTGACTGTAAGTCTCTTTGGATAAAAGCGTCTGCTAAATGGCATATTAAGTCGAGGGCTTTCTGGGTTAAAGGACACAGAGAGAGAGAGAGGGAAAGGTAAGAAAGGAAAGTAAGTTAATTGGGAAATTAGAATTTCGATTTTGAATTGTTTGGGGTGGACTGGACTGAAAATAATGACTTCTAATAATGTGAATGCTAATATGCTATTAGTTATTGGTGGTTGGTGGATAGGCTTTACTGATGCCATGTTTTACTCCGCGGGTGAAACAGAGTCGGGGCTCGCAGTGTTATATCGAGATGTAAAGGACGCAGTGGGACATTTGAAGCAGAGATCTGAATAGTTGAATCGGAAACGTTCTTTGACGATTTCTAATGATTATTACTCAATTCTATAGTTTGCGTAACACCAGTGATTTATGCAAACAGTTAATGAATTCTAAAACGATAATCTGTTTCCGTTACGTGGAACAGTGGACTGCAGGTCGTTTTGACTATTAGGCTGATGGGACAGCACCAACTTTTTGTAGGTTCTGGATTTATTAAACAACAAACGTATATTTTGACTAAATTAATGCAATAGGTTACAATTATAACATTACAGGAAAGGGGCACAATCTACAGCGAAACAGCTATTTCCTATGTAGTTTATCCAGTAACGATACCACGATGGTTTGACATGGGAAGAAATGGACCGATTTTAGGGTTGGATAATCTTGGCGAGAATTACAGACAATGGAGTCTAAAGGGTGATCAATTAAAAATACAGAGAACCTTGGGTGGTTTTCATCACGTGAGAGATTTTATGTCATCTTATTTTGGAGTAGTTACGAGGAATTAGATTGAAACAAACGATTAATGATTTGAGGGAGTACAGTGGAATTATCTTCATCATGTTTTGTGTGTAATTAAAAATGTTGGGTTGCTGATTAAGAGTGAATGTTAACGACATGTACACTTTTTCTCCAAGGAGAATGGGGGTTCCATTATCTACCTTTGAAATGTTAACGTGTCTGTGGTCTTGGGGAGAGCTGTTAGTTAAATTTGGCAGTTTTATAAGTATAAAGATGTCCGGATTAGGCCGTAAAAGGTAGCTACCAAATTAAATAAGGACATTTTTGTTTGTTTTTACCATATGGTTTGCAAATCAACACGCACAACACACTTGTTTATTTGTATTATTATTAGTATTATTACCCAAAAAAAATTTACACACACATATATCTATACATACATATATACATACATCCATACACACACACATATCCTTTTTAAAATTATATTTCCCTTAATTATTTTCCAACCCCACCACCCCTTCCCCAATTGGAGTAAACTAGTGAACAACACGGCTTAGGCCTCTACTTCCAGCCCATACATACTATATACATTTTATGGACACAGTCAAATTCTACAATAATTATATTTTGTTTGTTTTTACTCCTGAACTTCCTCCGATCATTTTCATGATGTCCATCTGGTTTGCTTCTATATGCCATATCTTTCTAACTGTGCTCTTTCACAAAAGCTCTCAACCTATAACCTATATACTTATTATGGACACAGTATGCTTTACATACTGTGTCCATAATAAGTGTACATGTAGCTTAGTGGTTAAGAGCGTTGTGCCAGTAACCGAAAGGTCGCTGGTTCTAATCCCTGAGCCGATTGGGTGAAAATCTGTCGATGTGCCCTTGCTGGATAAGAGCGTCTGCTAAATGACTATTAATTATAATTATCTTGTTGTTATTAGTCCCATCCTTCAAATCCATTCAACCCCTCCCATCTATCTCTTAACACCATCCATACTGGATTTCTATTTGCCATATATTTTTCAACTGCACTGTGATGTTCTACAAAAGTTCTGAACCTTTCTGTTTTCATTGTTTCTACAGATCGTAAATTGAAAATAAACATTTTTGCTAAAAGTATTATTATACAGTGGGGAAAAAAAGTATTTAGTCAGCCACCAATTGTGCAAGTTCTCCCACTTAAAAAGATGAGAGAGGCCTGTAATTTTCATCATAGGTACACATCAATTATGACAGACAAATTAAGAAAAAAAAATCCAGAAAATCACATTGTAGGATTTTTAATGAATTTATTTGCAAATTATGGTGGAAAATAAGTATTTGGTCACCTACAAACAAGCAAGATTTCTGGCTCTCATAGACCTGTAACTTCTTCTTTAAGAGGCTCCTCTGTCCTCCACTCGTTACCTGTATTAATGGCACCTGTTTGAACTTGTTATCAGTATAAAAGACACCTGTCCACAACCTCAAACAATCACACTCCAAACTCCACTATGGCCAAGACCAAAGAGCTGTCAAAGGACACCAGAAACAAAATTGTAGACCCGCACCAGGCTGGGAAGACTGAATCTGCAATAGGTAAGCAGCTTGGTTTGAAGAAATCAACTGTGGGAGCAATTATTAGGAAATGGAAGACATACAAGACCACTGATAATCTCCCTCGATCTGGGGCTCCACGCAAGATCTCACCCCGTGGGGTCAAAATGATCACAAGAACGGTGAGCAAAAATCCCAGAACCACACGGGGGGACCTAGTGAATGACCTGCAGAGAGCTGGGACCAAAGTAACAAAGCCTACCATCAGTAACACACTACGCCGCCAGGGACTCAAATCCTGCAGTGCCAGACGTGTCCCCCTGCTTAAGCCAGTACATGTCCAGGCCCGTCTGAAGTTTGCTAGAGTGCATTTGGATGATCCAGAAGAGGATTGGGAGAATGTCATATGGTCAGATGAAACCAAAATATAACTTTTTTGGTAAAAACTCAACTCGTTGTGTTTGGAGGACAAAGAATGCTGAGTTGCATCCAAAGAACACCATACCTACTGTGAAGCATGGGGGTGGAAACATCATGCTTTGGGGCTGTTTTTCTGCAAAGGGACCAGGACAACTGATCCGTGTAAAGGAAAGAATGAATGGGGCCATGTATCGTGAGATTTTGAGTGAAAACCTCCTTCCACCAGCAAGGGCATTGAAGATGAAACGTGGCTGGGTCTTTCAGCATGACAATGATCCCAAACACACCGCCCGGGCAACGAAGGAGTGGCTTCGTAAGAAGCATTTCAAGGTCCTGGAGTGGCCTAGCCAGTCTCCAGATCTCATCTCAAATTACAGGCCTCTCTCACATTTTTAAGTGGGAGAACTTGCACAATTGGTGGCTGACTAAATACTTCTTTCCCCCACTGTAAGTGTATGTAAACTTCCAACTTCAACTGTAGATGAAGTACGGGAGAGACTAGTACACCATCCATTCGTCCCCTCTGAGTTAATGGGTTTTAAAAAAAACACGCCCCTGCTCTGTGATGGAGCTGCCAAATGGTTTGAATGGGCAAACGACACTGTGTAACAAGTGGGACATGGAACATGTTTTTAGGACTGAGTTAGTTGATCTCCCTAGAGTCTGTACTCTATCCCAAGACAAAATTGCAAATAATTTTTGTGACTCCCGCTATGCTTGGGGAGTCTGTCAATATTTTGGTATGATTTGAACGGAGAGTGGTTTCTTTACCAGTTCAAGGTAAAAAATAAAAAGCTAACACACAGTATGTTATGCAATTACTAGAAAGCATCCAGTTGACCAGAGAACTAGCTATAATCAAATGTAAAGCTCACACCTGTGGTCAGGATGTTGTTTTCATTAGGTAACACCCAAAGCAGCTGCCCTGCGTTCCTCTGAGGGTTACCAAGATGGTCTGTAACTCTCCTCCTGAGCTGCCCACTCTCGATGACGTTGCACACATGCAATCTGACACCCCTGAAAGGGTTACAGTGGCGGTGGATGGAGGCGAGTTGCAAACTACATGATGATGGTCTCTGGCGTCACCAGATCGGCCGCCAGGTGGCGCCACCAACATTGTTGCCCTATCTTGGACACATGTTATGCAATCAAGAATGGTTTGAACCAACATTTTCATTATTAGCAGCACATATTTGTGCAAACTGTTTAACATGCCAAAAGCATAATACAGTAAAACCTGTGCCAACCACTCGATCGACCTTACCAACCCCATGGGGCCCATTTGTAAATATTCAGATTGATTTTGTACATGTGATCCTACGTGCTAGAAAATGAAATACATGTTAGTCGTAGTAGACACCTATTCTAAATGGGTGGAAGTGTTATTCCAACGAGGAAGCAAAAGCTGATGTCAAGTGTTTGATGAAAGACATCATTCCCCGATTCGTAATTCTACGAGGAATATTAAGAGAGATGAACAAACCCTTAGGCACGGTGCACCATTTGCACACTCCCTACAATGTTATCTCAATGAGCTAACCTTATTAAAGTTTAATAAAGTGAATGTTTTGATGTACAAATCCCATTGTATTTATTTAAATACATTATAATAATATTAATATTTAAATAAAAGGAATTAAGGATGTTAGTGGATGATGGAAAACTATTGAGTGTACGTGTCTTACCCTTCCTTACTCTGGAACCTTCTACTCAGAGGAGCTAAGGGGATGCTAATATCTCAATATATCCTGTTCTATCATGCCATCATATCCACAATAAACCCCTGGAGGTTTTGAGGGGAAGGTTTCTATCTGGTCATGACTATCATGGTTTGACAGGTACTTTTCAGAAGTGGAAAAAGTACGCAATTGTCATACTTGAGTAAAAGTAAAGATGCCTTACAAGAAAATGACTACTTGAGTAAAAGTGAAAAAGTATTTGGTTTTAAATATATTTAAGTATGAAAAGTAAATTGAATTGCTAAAATATACTTAAGTATCAAAAGTAAAAGTAAAAGCATAGATTATTTCAAATTCCTTATACTAAGCAAACCAGACGTTTTTTTTTTTAAATTTACGGATAGCCAGGGGCACCCTCCAACACTCAGACATCATTTACAAATTAAGCATTTGTGTTTAGTGAGTCTGCCAGATCAGAGGCAGTAGAGATGACCAGGGATGTTCTCTTGATAAGTGTGTGAATTGGACCATTTTCCTGTTTGTTATGATGAGTTTCTCGGGTGTTCAAAGAATCAAGGATGCAAGGATATACTGAGACACTTTGTAGAAAGTTAATACAATTATTTAATGATCGGTACCGGGTTCGTGACAACAATGACCAGAGCTTTGCCCTTGATGCTACGAACTAACTTGAACAAAGAAGACACTCTACCTTATATAGGGGCGGCAGGTGGCTTAGTGGGTAAGAGCGTTGTGCCAGTAACCGAAAGGTCGCTGGTTCTAATCCCAGAGCCGACTAGGTGAAAAATCTGTCGATGTGCCCTTGAGCAAGGCACTTAACCCTAATTGATCCTGTAAGTCGCTCTGGATAAGAGTGTCTGCTAAATGACAAAAAAAAACAACAACAAAAAATAAATAAAAATAAAAATAAATAAAAAATATAGCCTTTATTACCTTTCTGCTGGCATACATCTGACAAGTCTCCATGTCCCTGTCTCTGATGTTCATCACTCTTCACCCCAAGTCAGTATCCTGCCCATCACTCATGCTATCCTAAACATCACTTATCTACCTTGACATAAGGAATGTAGACTTCATGACCCCAAACCACTCATCTCTTAACTCTTTCCCTGTCCTCACAATCCTATGACATGACATCATTACACTGTTCTGCTAAGCTTTCAAAATGCAGCAAGTACTTTTGCGTGTCAGGGAAAATGTATGGAGTAAAAAGTATATTATTTTCGTCAGGAATGTAGTGAAATAAAAGTAAAAGTTGTCAAAAATATAAATAGTAAAGTAAAGTACAGATACCCCCCCAAAAAACTACTTAAGTAGTACTTTAAAGTATTTTTACTTAAGTCCATCACTGGTACTTTTTTCATTTATCCGTCTTTGGTAGTTTCCCTACCTCGTCATATATTGCCATGCCCCCAAAATGGTGGTTTAGAATATCCTAAACTGCTTACCAGTGCAACCCACTCATTAATTAATTCATTCATTCATTCAAATCACTCTCATTCACACACACTGCCAACAACTGTTTACCAGTGCAACCCACTCATTAATTAATTAATTCATTCAAATCACTCTCGTTCACACACATTGCCAACAACAGCCACAGAAACAGACCCGGTCCCTTTCTTTTCTTAAAAAGTTATTTAAGAAAGACAGACTCCTGCCCTCCATGCTTCAAATTCCCTCCCTCCCTCCCTCCCTCCCCCTCCCCCCTCCCCCCCTCCCCCTCCCTCCCTCCCTCCTCCCTCCCTCCCCTCCTCCCTCCCTCCCTCCCTCCCTCCCTCCCTCCCTCCCTCTCCCTTTCTCCTTCCTACACACTGACCTGTTTCTGACAGGTGTATCCCTCTTTATAAGCTTGATTTACCTATTGCTCTCACAGTCAATGACTCAACTGGTGAAACAACTTCCAGGATCATAGTGAATACCCACCCATGGAAAATGATTTACGTGGGCATGTTTATTTATTTTTTCTTATATACACAAATAGGTATACACGTTAGCCAATAAAGTTCTGCCTCTGTGTAGAATAGCTGTGCTGTGATATGATAACCACCAGGTGCCACTGCTGTGCCATTTTCAAAACCAAACACCACACAGACAGTCCTCTCCATCTAATGTCTGTATGGCCCTGTAGCAGGGCTGCCCAACCCTCTTCCTGGAGATCTGCCGTCCTGTAGGTTTTCAGTCCAACCCTAATTTAGCGTATCTGATTCAGCTTGTTAAGGTCTTGTTGAACAGCTAATAAGTAGAATCAGGTGTGTTAAATTAGGGTTGGACTGAAAACCCACAGGACGGCAGATCTCCAGGAAGAGGGTTGGACAGCCCTGGCCTAAAGTATGTAATGGAACTGAGGCACCACTCGATATTGCTGCTGGGATTAGTTATTTGATTTGGTTTATTAGGATCCCCATTAGCCAACGCCAATGGCGACAGCTAGTCTTACTGGGGGTCTGACAAAACGAAAAATACATTACAGACAAAATACTTCACAATTTACATACATTTAAAAACATGAACATGTAGTGTGCGTGTGCGTGTGCATCTGTCAGTTATACATAAATGTCAGTACATACACACAACAAGTAGGTCACATGGGGGAGAGGCGTTGTGCCGTGAGGTGTTGCTTTATTTGTACGAGAAAATGTACTGTATGTACACACTACTGTAAGTCGCTCTGGATAAGAGCGTCTGCTAAATGACTAAAAATATATATTAAGTGCTGGCACAGCTTTATACAATAGGAAAGCGAAACTCACCTTTTTCACTACCTCCTTTGCCCTGCAGCAATGTCATAAAACAATCACTAAAGATTCATCATACGAAAACATCTGTTGAATGAACAGGCTTCCCATTGTGTATAATATTATTATAAGGGGCCCCTAGTAGAGTCGCAATATAAAATATAGTTTGACCCTTTCTGATGAGGTGCCAGATGGCTCCAGTTCATACTTTCCTTTTCCTGTCACATGTCATTCCATAGGGACCGAGCATGATGAGAGGCAGATTACTGTAAGTGTACCCATAAAAAATAGGATTTCATAACCAGCAGAAACAAGTCCTCTCCTTCTTACTTCCTCGGCCATGTCTGCCTCTGAAACGTATCCATTCCATTCAAAACGGCACTGCCCTTTGGGGACGCTAAATATCTATTAAATTGAATTGAGACATAAGGAAACAAAGAAGTAGGTTTGTTTTTATACATTATGATTTTTTAGCATCAAGCTAATCTCAGAATTCCACATGAGAGAGAGACTGAGAGAGAGAGAGAGAGAGAGAGACAGAGAGAGACAGAGAGAGAGACAGAGGCAGAGAGAGAGAGAGAGAGAGAGAGAGAGAGAGAGAGAGAGAGAGAGAGAGAGAGAGAGCAGAGAGAGAGAGAGAGAGAGAGAGAGAGAGAGAGAGAGAGAGAGAGAGAGAGAGAGAGAGAGAGAGAGAGAGAGAGAGAGAGACAGAGAGAGAGAGAGAGAGAGAGAGAGAGAGAGAGAGAGAGAGAGAGAGAGAGAGAGAGAGAGAGAGAGAGAGAGAGAGAGAGAGAGAGAGACAGAGACAGAGACAGAAGGTGAAATATTATCATTTCTAGTCCAAATAGGCTGTATTGTTAGTGAATGGCATAGTATTAGAATGACCGATTCTAATTCTATATTTCACATGTGTATTTGACCCAGGTCTGGTATCTGTGCCTGTTGATGGTCAGGGGTGAACTAACGCTCTAACTCCGTAAACAGTGGGCATGTCTGGCACGCCGACAAGATGCCAAGACACAAGACCAATCTGATGCCCTTATTGTCACCCGAGGGGATTTCTGCACAGAGACTGGCTGGTGACCTGCATGCCGTGATCGTTTATTTATTTTGTTGTTTATCTTTAGTCTTTTCTTGTAAAAGAGGATGCTGAGAATTTCCCTTGGCCTTTGTTGGAGAATCATTTCAGACTGAAGTTGTCCCTTCCCACCATAAAGCAATCAGAGGGTAGTTTCAGGTGTCTTGGCTCAGGGTTCCTGTGTTCTATTAGAATGGGAACTTGTTTTGTCATGCTGCCAATGAAAGGGGTAAATATATTGGGTAACAATTAAGATCAGACAGACAGACAGACAGACAGACAGACAGACAGACAGACAGAGACAGACAGACGCTATCAATAAAAACCTTTATCAAGGATATGCTTGGTTCACTTCTATACTGTGTGCATGCCTGAAGGGTTTTTCCTATGTTTGTTTGCGCTGATGACATTCACTGTACTGATACAAAAGAGTTACAGATGAAACTGTCTGTAGTAATACAGCTAGACTAGAAGAAGAAGACAATAACCCGGTTTCCTGTAAACCAGGTGATTCCACGACTCTATGCAGGCGTGACTAGACTCAACTGCACCTACAGTCTTCGGCCCAAATGGAACACTAACCCTACTATTTTAATTATTTATTTTATACATTATTTCTCATCTTTATCCACGGTGTTAGTAATTTCAGATCCCACTGTACATGAGAGAGTGAACATTTGTCCCAGACAGGGGCACGCACTCACTGCAACGTGACACAACGCACCCAACAAGCACCATCAATACCACTAACCAGGAAAAGCCAAGGCTGAATTGTGGACAATAGTACTTCTAGCTGTGTCAGGGAGGCAGTAGCAATGTACTTAGCCACTTGCTAAGGGGCAGCTTCCAGTGGTTATGGGGTAGGGGCAGCATCCAGACCTGTGGTTATGGGGTAGTGGAAGCTTCCAGACCTGTGGTTATGGGGTAGTGGCAGTATCCAGACCTGTGGTTATGGGGTAGTGGCAGCATCCAGACCTGTGGTTATGGGGTAGTGGCAGTATCCAGACCTGTGGTTATGGGGTAGTGGCAGCATCCAGACCTGTGGTTATGGGGTAGTGGCAGCATCCAGACCTGTGGTTATGGGGTAGTGGCAGTATCCAGACCTGTGGTTATGGGGTAGTGGCAGTATCCAGACCTGTGGTTATGGGGTAGTGGCAGTATCCAGACCTGTGGTTATGGGGTAGTGGCAGCTTCCAGACCTGTGGTTATGGGTAGGGGCAGCTTCCAGACCTGTGGTTATGAGGTAGTGGCAGCTTCCAGACCTGTTGTTATGGGGTAGTGGCAGTATCCAGACCTGTGGTTATGGGGTAGTGGCAGTATCCAGACCTGTTGTTATGGGGTAGTGGCAGTATCCAGACCAGTATCTCAATGTGGTGTGTTAACTTGTCTCAGTGGAGTGTGTTAACTAGTCTGGAGGGTTGTGTTAACTAGTCTGGAGGGTTGTGTTAACTGGTCTGGGGGGGTTGTGTTAACTAGTCTCAGTGGGGTGTGTTAACTAGTCTGGGTGGGGGGGCTGTTAACCTACCTAGTACACTGATGTAGAAGGACTGGTATCTACCTAGTACACTGATGTAGAAGGACTGGTACCTACCTAGTACACTGATATAGAAGGACTGGTACCTACCTAGTACACTGATGTAGAAGGACAGGAACCTACCTAGTACACTCATGTAGAAGGACTGGTCGATCAGTTTGTTGCCCTCTGGATCCACCAG
>NC_059209.1:36201576-36204076 GCF_020615455.1 Coregonus clupeaformis | reverse complement strand
TCCCTCTCACGTGAAGAGAGCCTGCTTGGTTGAGGTCTCATCCACCAGCGTCTGGACCGTCATGCTCACCTTGATCAGACCCTTCTCCTCTAGTACGTGATGAGGCAGAGACAGCTTATCCTGTGGAGGTTCCACACAGAGAAAGAGAAAGAAGAGAAACAGAGAGAGTGGGGGGAGGAGGGAGAGAGAGTGGGGGGAGGAGGGAGAGAGAGTGGGGTGTGAGGAGGGAGAGAGAGTGGGGGGAGGAGGGAGAGAGAGTGGGGGAGGAGGGAGAGAGAGTGGGGGAGGAGGGAGAGAGAGGGGGAGGAGAGAGAGAGTGGGGGGAGGAGGGAGAGAGAGTGGGGGGAGGAGGGAGAGAGAGTGGGGGAGGAGGGAGAGAGAGTGGGGGGGAGGAGGGAGAGAGAGTGGGGGGAGGAGGGAGAGGAGATAGGGAGCGAGTGGGACAGAAATAGAGAGATGACGAGGAGGCAGCAAATCCCACTATATGTAGGCTACTTAGCATCTCTCCCGCTATATGTAGGCTACTTAGCATCTCTCCCTCTATATGTAGGCTACTTAGCATCTCTCCCACTATATGTAGGCTACTTAGCATCTCTCCCACTATATGTAGGCTACTTAGCATCTCTTCCGCTATATGTAGGCTACTTAGCATCTCTCCCAATATATGTAGGCTACTTAGCATCTCTCTCACTATATGTAGGCTACTTAGCATCTCTCTCACTATATGTCAAATCAAATCAAATGTTATTTGTCACATACACGTGTTTAGCAGATGTTATTGCAGGTGTAGCGAAATGCTTGTGCTTCTAGCTCCGACAGTGCATTAATATCTAACAAGTAATATCTAACTATTTCACAACATATACCCTATACACACAAATCTAGTAAGGAATGGAATTTTAGAATGTATACATATATGGACAAGCAATGACAGAGCGGCATGGACTAAGATACAGTAGAATATTATAGAATACAGTATATACATATGAGATGAGTAGTGCAAGATATGTAAACATTATTAAAGTGACTAGTGTTCCATTTCTTAAAGTCGCCAGTGATTTCAATAGGCAGCAGCAGCCTCTAATGTGCTAGTGATGGCTATTTAACAGTCTGATGGCCTTGAGATAGAAGCTGTTTTTCATTCTCTCGGTCCCAGCTTTGATGCACCTGTACTGACCTCGCCTTCTGGATGATAGCGGGGTGAACAGGCAGTGGCTCGGGTGGTTGATGTCCTTGATGATCTTTTTGGCCTTCCTGTGACATCGGGTGCTGTAGGTGTCCTGGAGGGCGAGTAGTTTGCCCCCGGTAATGCGTTCGGCAGACCGCAACACCCTCTGGAGAGCCCTGCGGTTGCGGGCGGTGCAGTTGCCGTACCAGGCGGTGATACAGCCCGACAGGATGCTCTCAATTGTGCATCTGTAAAAGTTTGTGAGGGTTTTAGGTGCCAAGCCAAATTTCTTCAGCCTCCTGAGGTTAAAGAGGCTCTGTTGCGCCTTCTTCACCACACTGTCTGCGTGGGTGGGCCATTTCAGTTTGTCAGTGATGTATACGCCAAGTGTAGTACAATCCCTAGTTTTAGAAACCACATTACTTAAAGGCTAGTTTCAGATGTTGTCTTACACTCCTAGGCAGTTTGGAGGCCTGACAGATTCTGCTCCCCATCAGCGGCTCACTGATCTCCCTAGGTGGTGCCTGGAGCACTTTTTGGCATCCACTTAGACATTGCTCTGAACCTTAATGATTGTCAACTTCTGATCTGTTCCCTCCAGGTTCATCGCTAAGATAGGGGTGAGACTGTGCACGCCCCATCCCACAGAAAGCATGTGGGTGGCTGACTACATCAAACGTCTGGAGCGAACCATCTCCCTCCAGATAGCTAACAAACCTCAGCAGTAAATGAGGTAAGCATTTACTATTACCAACGAGAGAAATATGTACAAAACTTTTCAAGATCGACATCTTCTTCGTGTGTTTTTACATCAGACTTTAGTATTTGTTGTTCTGTTCTTGTCTCTTTCCCCCCCATGACTCATATTTAGGCTAAATCATATCATTGTTTTAATGTTCTGCAGTGTTTTCACTCACAGCTCTCCCCTTTAATCTGCTCTGTAGGACTCCACAGCTCTCCCCTTTAATCTGCTCTGTAGGACTCCACATCCTGTTTGTTAAGAGTTTTCCTCCCTTGTGCCTGTCTTAAACACAGGATGAAAACAGCAGCGTGAGACCAGGAGAGGAGTGAAGATAAGATGAATAAAAGATTGAGTTTTAAAAAAAAACATTTGCTTATCTGAGACATGATTCTACAAAAATAGTTTGAATTGTTCCACGTAACTGACCAGAGCTGATGAGACCCATTTAACAATTTACACTTTTATAAAAAACATTGTCCAGTATGTATAATAATGTTAATCTAAATCAAACACTGCATCTGGAAGAACAATCTGGCCTTAAATGGCCATATACTCTTATAATGTAGTGGGTGATTTTGGACGGAGTCAGG
>NC_059209.1:36129076-36196576 GCF_020615455.1 Coregonus clupeaformis | reverse complement strand
GACACAGCCCCGGATCGAACCCAGGTCTGTAGTGACGCCTCTAGCACCGCAATGCAGTGCTTTAGACCGCTGCGTCACTTGGGAGATAACTCAGAATTTTTAAGGTTAGGGTTAAGTTTAGGCATTAACTCCGAAAATCTTAAAGTTAGGCATTAATTCAGAATGGTTAAGGTTAGGCATTAATTCAGAATGGTTAAGGTTAGGCATTAATTCAGAATGGTTAAGGTTAGGCATTAATTCAGAATGGTTAAGGTAAGGATTAAGGTTTGGGATAGATCTCAAAAACAATTTTCTATTGCTGGATTCAAAGTTGCAACCTTTGGAATCAGAGGCAGATGCTTACGCCCGTCCACCATCCCTGTCGACAAGGAAACCCGAAACCTACTTGAAGGTAACAGCATTCACTGTTGCCCCTAGTTTCCATGTGATCTCCCAACGTCATCAGACATGGATCGACGTCGAATACCGACTTGTATCACGGGTGACCTGGCTGAGAATACTCTATTATCTTTTAATCAGTTTTGGTGCAGCAACACTTTTTGTGGTTACTAAAGACAGAAGGTTACTAAAGACAGAAGGTTACTAAAGACAGTAGGTTACTAAAGACAGAAGGTTACTAAAGACAGTAGGTTACTAAAGACAGTAGGTTACTATAAACAGAAGGTTACTAAAGACAGAAGGTTACTAATGACAGTAGGTTACTATAAACAGAAGGTTACTAAAGACAGAAGGTTACTAAAGACAGTAGGTTACTATAAACAGAATGTTACTAAAGACAGAAGGTTACTAAAGACAGAAGGTTACTAAAGACAGTAGGTTACTAAAGACAGAAGGTTACTAAAGACAGTAGGTTACTAAAGACAGAATGTTACTAAAGACAGAAGGTTACTAAAGACAGAATGTTACTAAAGACAGAAGGTTACTAAAGACAGAAGGTTACTAAAGACAAAAGGTTACTAAAGACAGAATGTTACTAAAGACAGTAGGTTACTAAAGACAGAAGGTTACTAAAGACAGAAGGTTACTAAAGACAGAAGGTTACTAAAGACAGTAGGTTACTAAAGACAGAAGGTTACTAAAGACAGAAGGTTACTAAAGACAAAAGGTTACTAAAGACAGTAGGTTACTAAAGACAGAAGGTTACTAAAGACAGAAGGTTACTAAAGACAGAAGGTTACTAAAGACAGTAGGTTACTAAAGACAGAAGGTTACTAAAGACAGTAGGTTACTAAAGACAGAAGGTTACTAAAGACAAAAGGTTACTAAAGACAGAATGTTACTAAAGACAGTAGGTTACTAAAGACAGAAGGTTACTAAAGACAGAAGGTTACTAAAGACAGAAGGTTACTAAAGACAGTAGGTTACTAAAGACAGAAGGTTACTAAAGACAGTAGGTTACTAAAGACAGTAGGTTACTAAAGACAGTAGGTTACTAAAGACAGAAGGTTACTAAAGACAGAAGGTTACTAAAGACAGAAGGTTACTAAAGACAGAATGTTACTAAAGACAGTAGGTTACTAAAGACAGTAGGTTACTAAAGACATAAGGTTACTAAAGACAGAAGGTTACTAAAGACAGTAGGTTACTAAAGACAGAAGGTTACTAAAGACAGAAGGTTACTAAAGACAGAAGGTTACTAAAGACAGAAGGTCACTAAAGACAGAATGTTACTAAAGACAGTAGGTTACTAAATACAGTAGGTTACTAAAGACAGAAGGTTACTAAAGACAGAAGGTTACTAAAGACAGTAGGTTACTAAAGACAGAAGGTTACTAAAGACAGAAGGTTACTAAAGACAGAAGGTTACTAAAGACAGAATGTTACTAAAGACAGAAGGTTACTAAAGACAGAAGGTTAATAAAGACAGAATGTTACTAAAGACAGAAGGTTACCAAAGACAGAAGGTTACTAAAGACAGAAGGTTACTAAAGACAGAAGGTTACTAAAGACAGAATGTTACTAAAGACAGTAGGTTACTAAATACAGTAGGTTACTAAAGACAGAAGGTTACTAAAGACAGAAGGTTACTAAATACAGTAGGTTACTAAATACAGTAGGGTACTAAAGACAGAAGGTTACTAAAGACAGAAGGTTACTAAAGACAGAAGGTTACTAAAGACAGAAGGTTACTAAAGACAGTAGGTTACTAAAGACAGTAGGTTACTAAAGACATAAGGTTACTAAAGACAGAAGGTTACTAAAGACAGTAGGTTACTAAAGACAGAAGGTTACTAAAGACAGAAGGTTACTAAAGACAGAAGGTTACTAAAGACACAATGTTACTAAAGACAGTAGGTTACTAAATACAGTAGGTTACTAAAGACAGAAGGTTACTAAAGACAGAAGGTTACTAAAGACAGTAGGTTACTAAAGACAGAAGGTTACTAAAGACAGAAGGTTACTAAAGACAGAAGTTTACTAAAGACAGAATGTTACTAAAGACAGAAGGTTACTAAAGACAGAAGGTTACTAAAGACAGAAGGTTACTAAATACAGTAGGTTACTAAAGTCAGAAGGTTACTAAAGACAGAAGGTTACTAAAGACAGTAGGTTACTAAAGACAGAAGGTTACTAAAGACAGAAGGTTACTAAATACAGTAGGTTACTAAAGACAGAAGGTTACTAAAGACAGAAGGTTACTAAAGACAGAAGGTTACTAAAGACAGTAGGTTACTAAAGATAGAAGGTTACTAAAGACAGAAGGTTACTAAAGACAGTAGGTTACTAAAGACAGAAGGTTACTAAAGACAGAAGGTTACTAAAGACAGAAGGTTACTAAATACAGTAGGTTACTAAAGACAGAAGGTTACTAAAGACAGTAGGTTACTAAAGACAGTAGGTTACTAAAGACAGAAGGTTACTAAAGACAGAAGGTTACTAAAGACAGTAGGTTACTAAAGACAGAAGGTTACTAAAGACAGAAGATTACTAAAGACAGTAGGTTACTAAATACAGTAGGTTACTAAAGACAGAAGGTTACTAAAGACAGAAGGTTACTAAAGACAGTAGGTTACTAAAGACAGAATGTTACTAAAGACAGAAGGTTACTAAAGACAGAAGGTTACTAAAGACAGTAGGTTACTAAAGACAGTAGGTTACTAAAGACAGAAGGTTACTAAAGACAGAAGGTTACTAAAGACAGAAGGTTACTAAAGACAGAATGTTACTAAAGACAGAAGGTTACTAAAGACAGAAGGTTACTAAAGACAGAAAGTTACTAAAGACAGTAGGTCAATAAGAGGTTACTAAAGACAGAATGTTACTAAAGACAGTAGGTTACTAAAGACAGTAGGTTACTAAAGACAGAATGTTACTAAAGACAGAAGGTTACTAAAGACAGAAGGTTACTAAAGACAGAAGGTTACTAAATACAGTAGGTTACTAAAGACAGAAGGTTACTAAAGACAGAAGGTTACTAAAGACAGTAGGTTACTAAAGACAGAAGGTTACTAAAGACAGAAGGTTACTAAAGACAGTAGGTTACTAAAGACAGTAGGTTACTAAAGACAGAAGGTTACTAAAGACAGAAGGCTACTAAAGACAGAAATGATAGGAAGGAGATTCGTCGAGGAGAATGGGTGGGCATATACCATGACTGTCTAGCAATCCAAAGGTTACGTGTTCGAGTCGTAGAACTGTAGAATTTTAGCTAACCCTTCCCGTAACCCTTATTCTAACATTAAACCAATTCACATTTTTACAGAAATGTTCCTAACCTTTGTTGTTTTAATCAAATCAAATCAAACTTTATTTAAAGTGCATTTAGAATCGCAACACATTTTAAAAGTGGTTTAAAAACCTCAATGGTGTCTGACCCTCTTACCTGACAGGGCAAGCTGTTCCAAATAGAGATCGCTCCGCCCCCGCCTAGGTTCTCCATCTAGGTACAGTAAGCAGACTCTATGCTATTGTACGACCAGGTAACACGTATAGTACTATACGTCCTCTAATTCGTATGATATTGTACGGTCGCTATTATATTCATAATGTAACCTAACGTAATGTAATGGATCATACTAAATGGGAGGGCACAGATTTACGTACCAAATCTTACTAATTGCCCTGAAGCCAGATTGCACGCATGCACGCACACACACACACACACACACACACACACACACACACACACACACACACACACACACACACACACACACACACACACACACACACACACACACACACACACACACACACACACACACACACACACACACACACACACACACACACACACACACACACACACACACACACAGACACACACACACACACACACACACACACACACACACACACACACACACACACACACAGGGGTGTGTGACTAAAAGTGAAACTTAATCGAGCCAGTCTATAAACACAGAGTAGCAGAGATGCAGAGCAGAGGTTGTCTCATCACAGAGCAGAGCTTAACACACACTAGTAGCATCACATCAGGGGAAGACAGACAGACAGACAGACAGAGGAAACCTTTCCAGAGCATCACAAACAGACAGAATCTACACTTCACACCTTCCTCTTCTGTTCTCTGGAAGACATCTTCACTCATTGTTAGTTCAGACACCTCCGTACAGCGCAGGTTATCAGTGACCCATCATGGTGTCTACAGTGGACAGTACCAAGATCCTCTTCTCTGTTCTGTTCCTCTACATCTTCTGCCAGGGTAAGTCCTCTCTGTTACTGTTCCTCTGCATCTGCTACCAGGGTAAGTCCTCTCTGTTCTGTTCCTCTGCATCTGCTACAAGGGTAAGTCCTCTCTGTTACTGTTCCTCTGCATCTGCTACAAGGGTAAGTCCTCTCTGTTACTGTTCCTCTGCATCTGCTACCAGGGTAAGTCCTCTCTGTTCTGTTCCTCTACATCTACAAGTCCTCTTACACAGGTACACACACACACACGCACGCAGTGGTGTAAAGTACTTAAACAAAAATACTTTAAAGTACTACTTAAAATGTACTTAAGTAGTTTTCTGGGTATCTGTACTATATAAAATAATATACTTTTTACTCCATACATTCTCCATGACACCCAAAAGTACTTGTTACATTTTGAATGCTTAGCAGGACAGGAAAATTGTCTAATTCACGCACTTATCAAGAGAACATCCCTGGTCATCCCTACTGCCTCTGATCTGGCAGACTCACTAAACACATGCTTAGTTTGTAAATTATGTCTGAGTTTTGGAGTGTGCCCCTGGTTTGCTTAATATAAGGAATTTGAAATGGTTTATGCTTTTACTTTTGATACTTAAGTACATTTTAGGAATTACATTTACTTTTGATACTTAAGTATATTTAAAACCAAATACCTTTAGACTTTTACTCAAGTCATATTTTATTGGGTGACTTTCACTTTTACTTGAGTCATGTCTTTTCTATAAAGGTATCTTTACCTTTACTGAAGTATGACAATTGGGTACTTTTTCCAACAATGCACGCACGCACGCAAAGACAAACAAACACACACACACACACACACACACACACACACACACACACACACACACACACACACACACACACACACACACACACACACACACACACACACACACACACACACACACACACACACACACACACACACACACACACACACACACACACACACACACACACACACACACACACACACACACACTAGAAAATGCTTTGTCGTCAGGTGAGGTCCTTGAACAGTTTATGTTATCTCCTCTCTCACCAGGAAAGTAATTATTGGCACTCAGTGAATAGAATTATGTTAACAAAGAAGGAGTGTGTGGGTACGTGCATGTGTGTGTGTACGTGTGTGTGTGTGTGTACGTGCGTGTGTGTGTGTGAACGAGCGAGCTATTACCTAACAGTACCATATAGTATGACCCTCTATGGTGTTGTACAGTAGGTTAACTTCAGACCAGGGGGAATCCCCAGCCAGACATCATTAACTAGTTTCACATCATTAACTAGTGTCGTATCATTAACTAGTGTCATATCATTAACTAGTGTCACATCATTAACTAGTGTCATATCATTAACTAGTGTCACATCATTAACTAGTATCACATCATTAACTAGTATCATATCATTAACTAGTGTCACATCATTAACTAGTGTCACATCATTAACTAGCATCACATCATTAACTAGTGTCATATCATTAACTAGTGTCATATCATTAACTAGTGTCACATCATTAACTAGTATCACATCATTAACTAGTGTCACATCATTAACTAGTGTGATATCATTAACTAGTGTCACATCATTAACTAGTGTCATATCATTAACTAGTGTCATATCATTAACTAGTGTCACATCATTAACTAGTGTCATATCATTAACTAGTGTCATATCATTAACTAGTGTGATATCATTAACTAGTGTCATATCATTAACTAGTGTCACATCATTAACTAGTGTGATATCATTAACTAGTGTCACATCATTAACTAGTGTCGCATCATTAACTAGTGTCACATCATTAACTAGTGTCACATCATTAACTAGTGTCACATCATTAACTAGTGTGATATCATTAACTAGTGTAATATCATTAACTAGTGTCATATCATTAACTATTGTGATATCATTAACTAGTGTCACATCATTAACTAGTGTCATATCATTAACTAGTGTCACATCATTAACTAGTGTCATATCATTAACTAGTGTGATATCATTAACTAGTGTCACATCATTAACTAGTGTCACATCATTAACTAGTGTCACATCATTAACTAGTGTGATATCATTAACTAGTGTCACATCATTAACTAGTGTCACATCATTAACTAGTGTCATATCATTAACTAGTGTCACATCATTAACTAGTGTCATATCATTAACTAGTGTCACATCATTAACTAGTGTCATATCATTAACTATTGTCATATCATTAACTAGTGTCACATCATTAACTAGTGTCATATCATAACCAATCTCTCTCTCTCTCTCTCTCTCTCTCTCTCTCTCTCTCTCTCTCTCTCTCTCTCTCTCTCTCTCTCTCTGACTCTCTCTCTCTCTCTCTCTCTCTCTCTCTCTCTCTCTCTGTGTGTGTGTGTATGTGTGTGTCCTACACTTGACTCTAAGGCCCTCCCATAGAAACATCCACATTTTGGACTGAAATAGCCAGGAAATAAACATTGGACATTGTCCATGACCATGTTTCCCACTATTAACACTACATAAATCCTAAGAAACTCAAGCCATGCCTAATCATGGTCACGGCGAAGGGAGTATTACATTTAAAATGCAGGCTAACACATTTCAAAACTATTATTTAATATTTCAGTTGTGAGATATCCAAATCTCACAACTGGTTCACCTCTGGTTCTCTCCCTTCTTTCTGTCTCTCCCTCTTTGTCACACTCAGCGTTGTCTTCAACCAAATGCTGTCTCCTATCCCCCTCATCTGTCACCTATCCCCCTCATCTGTCTCCTATCCCCTCATCTGTCTCCTATCCCCTCATCTGTCTCCTATCCCCTCATCTGTCTCCTATCCCCTCATCTGTCTCCTATCCCCTCATCTGTCACCTATCCCCTCATCTGTCTCCTATCCCCCTCATCTGTCTCCTATCCCCTCATCTGTCTCCTATCCCCCTCATCTGTCTCCTATCCCCTCATCTGTCTCCTATCCCCCTCATCTGTCTCCTATCCCTCATCTGTCTCCTATCCCCTCATCTGTCTCCTATCCCCCTCATCTGTCTCCTATCCCCTCATCTGTCTCCTATCCCCCTCATCTGTCTCCTATCCCCTCATCTGTCTCCTATCCCCTCATCTGTCTCCTATCCCCTCATCTGTCTCCTATCCCCCTCATCTGTCTCCTATCCCCTCATCTGTCACCTATCCCCTCATCTGTCTCCTATCCCCTCATCTGTCTCCTATCCCCTCATCTGTCTCCTATCCCCTCATCTGTCTCCTATCCCCTCATCTGTCTCCTATCCCCTCATCTGTCTCCTATCCCCCTCATCTGTCTCCTATCCCCTCATCTGTCTCCTATCCCCTCATCTGTCACCTATCCCCTCATCTGTCACCTATCCCCTCATCTGTCTCCTATCCCCTCATCTGTCACCTATCCCCCTCATCTGTCACCTATCCCCTCATCTGTCTCCTATCCCCCTCATCTGTCACCTATCCCCTCATCTGTCACCTATCCCCTCATCTGTCTCCTATCCCCTCATCTGTCTCCTATCCCCTCATCTGTCACCTATCCCCTCATCTGTCTCCTATCCCCTCATCTGTCTCCTATCCCCTCATCTGTCTCCTATCCCCTCATCTGTCACCTATCCCCTCATCTGTCTCCTATCCCCTCATCTGTCTCCTATCCCCTCATCTGTCTCCTTTCTTCTCCATCAGTAATTCTCTCTAACTTTACAACAGTTGTTGTTGAGGCAATTATCTGCTTGACTGTTTGACAGATTTCAATGTTTTTTTTAAAAATTCTCTTTCTCTCCTCTCTCAGTGACTCGGGGTCAGATGGTAATGGACTGCTGTCTGGAGGTCAGTCAAAAAGAGATCCCACCACGCATCGTCACGGGTTACCAGCCTCAGGTCAGGGGTCAAGGCTGCTCCATTGACGCCATGGTGTGAGTATCCTATTGACTGAGAGACCGGAGGGTCAGGTATTCCCATTGGCTAAGAAATAGAGGTTAAAGACTTAGGCTGCATACGAGGCTGATTGACATTGCAGTCAAGTGCCAGATTTCACAATGCCTGGATAAGTCTTTAACATATCAGCTAGACTCATCAGATGATACAGCAATCTGATATTTGACTGAACAGTCAATGACATGGCATGTAACCACAGAGAGAGACTGCAATGTAGTCGTCCTGGAATGCCATAAGTGTCCAATCCTAACTCCTCCTGGAGATCAGAGAGGATTGGATTGGCCTAAAGCAGTGTGGTGAAAACTCCAACTGATGGTATGGTTGTATATAGATGATGGTCTGGTTGTATATAGATGATGGTCTGGTTGTATATAGATGATGGTATGGTTGTATATAGATGATGGTATGGTTGTATATAGATGATGGTATGGTTGTATATAGATGATGGTATGGTTGTATATAGATGATGGTCTGGTTGTATATAGATGATGGTAGGGTTGTATATAGATGATGGTTTGTACTGATGTAGTGCTTGTATTGTGTTACAGCTTCAATACCAGAAAGGGACGCAACCTGTGTGCCCCTACTGGCCCTGCCTGGGTTACTGACCTGATGAAACACGTGGACAAGCTGACCAAGATGTGCCACCAAACCAACTTCAAGGTATGCTGCTCTCACTTAGACTGCACGGTCAATCCGATGTCTGCAGTGACCGTGCAGCATTTACAGTGATACGGCCTCTGCAGAAGTCAGGGCATTCATCATTTTTGCGCTTCACCGAGCAGCGCAGAGATGTTGTGAAGGAAGTTGTCAAGGAAGTGGCTTTTTGTTTATACAGGACCTCCCGCCCCCACCTACAGTCAACCAATCATGTCGATGCTGAGCTACACGGAGCCCTCCGCATTGTAAAAAAATTTGGGAGGCGCACGGCGATGTGGTACGGAGCTCGATTTGGCCTCTGCGTGCCTCCGGGAGGCTCCGCAATTGTGTCACACCATCCATACGGAGCCTCCTACCACATTTTCAGACCACGCATAAATTGGCTCTTGGACTCCATCTTTTAGCACCATGTTATGTTCCTCTTATGTTGTGTAGTTGTTCTGTAGACTAAGGGCTGGATTTGATCTGTATCCGGATGATCTGCCTTTTAAAATGTAAAAGTAATTTCTGATTGAGCCGACATATGCAGCGTTTACCGTGAATGCGGTCTCCGCGAATTCGCGGAAACATTGCCTTTAAATTTCAATTGAGCATTAACGCGGATCTTCCGCGATACTGCTGCGATACAGAATAAATTCATCCCTAACTTTCACAAACTCCAACTGACCTAACACTGTCTGTGTGTGTCTGTGTGCTGGTGTTGTGTGTGTCGGGGGGTGTGTGTGTGTGTGTGTGTCTGTGTGTGTGTGGGTGCGGCGTGTGTGGTTGTTGTGTATCTGTGTTTGCAGGATAGACACTGTAAGAAGCTTAAGCCCAAGCGTTCCTAAAGCACCTATCGGACCCCCTATCGGACCCCCTCCCGCCACCCTCACCACCAACTCCACCCTGCTTCTCCTGGTCCATAGAACAGTGACAGAGCCTGAGAAGAACCTTCCACGTGGGGGGAAGAACAGGGGTGGGAGAAGTAAAAAAAGAAAATACAAAAATGTGATTCCTCCTACAGCCACTGCTGCACTTTTTCAGTTTCCTTCCATCTTCAGTCTTTATCCAGCAGACCATGTCGTTTCTCAGTGGCACTTTCATGTCCTAGATCTTTTTTTTTTTTATGTGACAAAACAATGAATGATAATATTCCAAAAGAGTAGACCTTTGACCTTTGTAGCTTTGACCTCACATGTGACCCTTAAAGCTACAGTCTGGGATTTGAAAAGTTAGAAAACAACTATTTTATTAACTTGTATTTAATCAGGGGAGCCCAATTGAGACCAGGGTCTCATTTTCAATAGCGCCCTGAGACCTTAAAGCTACATTTACATAATTTAGCAGGTATTCCTTAAAGAGGTAGGGTTTCAAGTGTCTCCGGAAGGTGGTCAGTGACTCCGCTGTCCTGGCGTCGTGGGGGAGCTTGTTCCACCATTGGGGTGCCAGAGCAGCAAATAGCTTTGACTGGGCTGAGCGGGAACTGAGCTTCTGTAGAGGTAGGGGGGCTAGCAGGCCAGAGGTGGAGGAACGCAGAAGCTACAAACATAATGATGTGTTTAGCTGATACGTGAAATACCTATCCAGGCGTGGTAAGATCTGGCTTCAGCAACGACTGGGCTGAGGAGAGTGCCCTATAGCTTTAAGGTCATAAGTCAGGGGTTAAAGGTCAGGGGTCAAAACGTGCTGGCAACTGGTTCGATCTCCCATCTTTAAATTAAACTCGGGAGACAATCAAACATTTATTACCCTCTTGTGAACTTTGCATTTAATAACTACATATTTTTCATGGACCTTTTTAATAAAGACTGTCAAATCAAGATTTTGAGTGAACTTTAATTCATTTATGAGTAAATGAGACAGACCTTTAATGACTAAACTCAAAAGGTAAAATATTGTAGTTAATTGATACCTTCCTGTTGTCTATTTTGAAGGATACAAACCAGAGTACACATTAAACAGTGAGCAGATGAAATTAAAGGAACCGTAAAGTGACTGGTTCATTTATGGGTTTATCATTCATAAAAAGTGTTGATATGGTCCCTAGCTACAGTTATTGATGCAGGTTTAGTGTGCATTCCAATTGGCACTATGCAGGGAACCCTATGGGCTCTGGTCTAAAGTAGTGCACTATGCAGGGAACCCTATGGGCTCTGGTCTAAAGTAGTGCACTATGCAGGGAATAGGGTGCCATTTGGGATGCAGTTAAGAGTTTGTTTTTGATTGTGACATTGATTTGAGAGAGAAAGAGAGAGAGAGAGAGAGAGAGAGAGAGAGAGAGAGAGAGAGAGAGAGAGAGAGAGAGAGAGAGAGAGAGAGAGAGAGAGAGAGAGAGAGAGAGAGAGAGAGAGAGAGAGCGAAGAGGGAGAGAGAGAGAGAGAGAGAGAGAGACAGACAGACAGACAGACAGACAGACAGACAGAGAGACAGACAGACAGACAGACAGACAGAGAGAGAGAGAGAGAGAGAGAGAGAGAGAGAGAGAGAGAGACATTATAAAATCCATGTACACAAACAACAAGTGTGCGGTTAAAATTGGCAAAAAACACACACATTTCTTTCCACAGGGCCGTGGGGTGAGACAGTTTAAGCCCCACCCTCTTCAACATATATATCAACGAATTGGCGAGGGCACTAGAACAGTCTGCAGCACCCGGCCTCACCCTACTAGAATCTGAAGTCAAATGTCTTCTGTTTGCTGATGATCTGGTGCTTCTGTCACCAACCGAGGGCCTACAGCAGCACCTAGATCTTCTGCACAGATTCTGTCAGACCTGGGCCCTGACAGTAAATCTCAGTAAGACAAAAATAATGGTGTTGCAAAAAAGGTCCAGTTGCCAGGACCACAAATACAAATTCCATCTAGACACCGTTGCCCTAGAGCACACAAAAAACTATACATACCCCGGCCTAAACATCAGCGCCACAGGTAACTTCCACAAAGCAGTGAACGATCTGAGAGACAAGGCAAGAAGGGCCTTCTATGCCATCAAAAGGAACATACAATTTGACATACCAATTAGGATCTGGCTAAAAATACTTGAATCAGTTATAGAACCCATTGCCCTTTATGGTTCTGAGGTCTGGGGTCCGCTCACCAACAAAGAATTCACAAAATGGGACAAACACCAAATTGAGACTCTGCATGCAGAATTCTGCAAAAACATCCTCCGTGTACAACGTAAAACACCAAATAATGCATGCAGAGCAGAATTAGGCCAATACCCGCTAATTATTAAAGTCCAGAAAAGAGCCGTTAAATTCTATAACCACTTAAAAGGAAGCGATTCCCAAACCTTCCATAACAAAGCCATCACCTACAGAGAGATGAACATGGAGAAGAGTCCCCTAAGTAAGCTGGTCCTGGGGCTCTGTTCACAAACACAAACAGACCCCACACAGCCCCAGGACAACAACAACAACAACACAACTAGACCCAACCAAATCATGAGAAAACAAAAAGAGAATTACTTGACACATTGGAAAGAACAAACACAAAAAACAGAGCAAACTAGAATGCTATTTGGCCCTAAACAGAGAGTACACAGTGGCAGAATACCTGACCACTGTGACTGACCCAAACTTAAGGAAAGCTTTGACTATGTACAGACTCAGTGAGCATAGCCTTGCTATTGAGAAAGGCCGCCGTAGGCAGACCTGGCTCTCAAGAGAAGACAGGCTATGTGCACACTGCCCACAAAATGAGGTGGAAACTGAGCTGCACTTCCTAACCTCCTGCCAAATGTATGACCATATTAGAGACACATATTTCCCTCAGATTACAGCGATCCACAAAGAATTCGAAAACAAACCCAATTTTGATAAACTCCCTTATCTACTGGGTGAAAAACCACAGTGTGCCATCACAGCTGCAAGATTTGTGACCTGTTGCCACAAGAAAAGGGCAACCAGTGAAGAACAAACACCATTGTAAATACAACCCATATTTATGTTTATTTATTTTCCCATTTGTACTTTAACTATTTGCACATTTTTACAACACTGTATATATACATAATATGACATTTGAAATGTCTTTATTCTTTTGAAACTTCTGAGTGTAATGTTTACTGTTAATATTTATTGTTTATTTCACTTTTGTTTACTATCTACTTCACTTGCTTTGGCAATGTTAACACACGTTTCCCATGCCAATAAAGCCCTTAAATTGAAATTGAATTGAGAGACAGAGACAGAGACAGAGACAGAGACAGACAGACATAGAGAGAGAGAGACAGACAGACAGAGAGAGAGAGAAGGAGAGAGAGAGAGAGAGAGAGAGAGAGAGAGAGAGAGAGAGAGAGAGAGAGAGAGAGAGAGAGAGAGAGAAGCAGAAATCGAAAATCGGAAATGAAAACTATAGTGAAAGCTAAAACCTTACCAGAATAGAGGCTACAACAGTCTGACAGCCAAACAAAAGAAGAAGTTAAAGCAGAGAGTAGAGTTCAGCCTGTGATTAGGAACCTTTTGTGAACTGAGAGAAAACTGAGAAGAACACTGGAACATCAAATAAATGGGAACTGGGCCAGACTGTACAGACCGTAGGAGGATTGCCTCATACTTCATCTTAAACACACAAACTTGAGTTTATTCAACATTTACAAGGTGTGTTTTTCCATAGAGAGAGGAACTCCAGGCTATGGCATGTGGGAGTTTCCCCACACCTCCTTTGGGAGATAGATAAACATAGAGTAGAATACTTATCCACACTACGTCAGACAACACTTCTTTGGAGATATGAGTGGAGGGGGTGGATGAGAAAACATTTATTACTTCCGTTCCAACTAAGATGTTCACTCCTCATCTTGTCTTTCTGGCATTTCTAGATTTTGAGGAAATTTAAATTTTTTCACACAGTTCATAAAATTTGGATGATAGTGCCCTCAACGAAACACACACGAACCCATGCACACACACACACACGCGCACGCACGCACGCACACACACAGACACACACACACACACACACACACACACACACACACACACACACACACACACACACACACACACACACACACACACACACACACACACACACACACACACACACACACACACACACACACACACACACACACACACACACACACACACACACACACACACACAAGATAAGATAATGAGTTTATTATCCCCACGGGGAAGTTTTAGTTGCGGCTCTGTGCGTACATAACAACACATAATGGAAGATAGATAGAGGACATATACAGACAATACATACAGGTAGAAAGTTCATTAATGATCATGTGCACAACAGAACACTCTGTCAACTACAACGTTAGCTGGTCCTAATGGTGGTTTTAAACATTCAGGAGCCTTACCGCCGCTGGGATTAAGGACAATTTATTCTTATTTCTTTTGTACCCTGGTGCCCTGTAACGTCTCCCTGAGGGGAGTAGCTCAAACTCCTGGTTAAAGCGGATGTCTGGGCTCCATCAGTACCTTGTGGGCTTTTGGGAAGGCTCTTATATCATAAATACTCTCCAGACCTGTCTGCTTGACCCCTAGCACCTTTACTAGCAGAGCGAAACAATTTTTTAAAACATATTTCTCTGATATACATGAGCATTTCCGTACCAGCAGATGATACTTTCAATGAATGACTTGTAAAACAGTGACAACTGAACATGGTGTGTTTAAAGCAACAAGCTCTCCGGTCTCACTGCAGAATAAGATTTCAAATTTCAAAGGTTAAATTTAGGCATTGAGAGAGTAAAGGTTTGGCAAAAACAAAACGAGTGCCTAGCGCTGGAGAACGTGTTTCGTAATGGGCGTTAATATGGACATGCTGCTATAACAGCCTCCGATCTTCTGGGAAGGCTTTCCACTAGATGTTGGAACATTGCAGAGGGGACTTGCTTCCCTCTGGTAGAGCATGGCGTTTGCAACGCCAGGGTTGTGGGTTTGATTCCCACGGGGGGACCAGTATGAAAAAAAGAATAATATATGCACTCACTAACTGTAAGTCGCTCTGGATAAGAGTGTCTGCTAAATGACTTAACATGTAAAAAATATATATGAGTGGAGGGGGTGGATGAGAAAACAGTTATTACTTCCTTTCCAAAGAAGATGTTCACTCATCCTCTTGTCTTTCTGGCATTTCTAGATTTGGATGACATTTTTTTCTTCTTCTGGTAATAGAAGCTGTTCAACAGTCTGATGGTAATAGAAGCGTTCACAGCTGATATAGAAGCTGTTCAAGTGATGGTAATAGAGCGAGGTGGTAAAGAAGCGTAAAAGAAAAGTCTGATGGCCTGGTAATAGAAGCTGTTCAACAGTCTGATGGTAATAGAAACTGTTCAACAGTCTGATGGTCTGATAATAGAAGCTGTTCAACAGTCTGATAGCCCGGTGATAGAAGCTGTTTTTCAGTCTCTGACGCACCTGTATGGTCTTTGTCTGCAGAGTGAACAGACCGTGGCTCCGGTGGCTGAGGTCCTTCATGATCTTCTTGGTCTTCCTTTGACCATGGGTGCTGTAAATGTCCCTGGAGGGCAGGCAGCGTGCACCCGGTGATGCATTGGGCTGACCGCACCACCCTCTAGAGAGCCATGCGGTTGAGGGCAGTGCAGTTGCCGCACCAGGGGGTGATGCAACCAGACAGAATGCTCTCAATGTTGAATCTATAGATGTTTGTGGGGATTCTTAGGGGCCAGGCCGAATTTCTTCAGCCGCCTGAGGTGTGGTGAGACCATTTCAGGTCCTCAGTGATGTGTGCTGTAAGGAACTTGAAGCTTTTGACCCTCTCCACTGCGACCGCGGCGATGTAGATGGGGGCGTGCTCTCTCTGCTCTCTCCTGTAGTCCACGATCAGCTCCTTTGTTTTGTTGACGTTGAGGGAGAAGTTATTTTTCCTGGCACCACTCCGCCAGGGCCCTAAACCTCCTCCCTGTAGGCTGTCTCGTCGTTGTTTGGTAATCAGGCCTACCACAGTCGTGTCGTCTGCAAACTTAATGATGGAGTTGGAGTCGTGCGTGGCCACACAGCCATGGGTGTACAGGGAGTACAGGAGGGCTTTAATGTCATGGCTTTCCAATGAATACCTTCACTTCCTCTTTTACTTATGGAATGTGAAGATGTTGAGGAAAAGGAGTACTAGCATAAAGAGGAAATCAAGTTTGTTTTTACACAGTCCATAAAATTCTGATTAAGTGCGCTCATTGAAACACACATGTGCAAACACATACAGTGGGGAAAAAAAGTATTTAGTCAGCCACCAATTGTGCAAGTTCTCCCACTTAAAAAGATGAGAGAGGCCTGTAATTTTAATCATAGGTACACGTCAACTATGACAGACAAATTGAGGAAAAAAAATCCAGAAAATCACATTGTAGGATTTTTATGAATTTATTTGCAAATTATGGTGGAAAATAAGTATTTGATCAATAACAATGTGCAAACACATACACACACGCACACGCACGCACACACAGAATCCGAGCATCCCAAGTCCAATTTATCCTGAATAAGCAGATCATTTCAACAGAAAACTTCACAGTACTACATACGTCAAACAACCGTGGTGCAGTTTAGAGAGAAGTGGAACCAAGTAAATGGTGTGGATAGTGTTTTCTACCACATCCCTTCCAGTTCACTCCCAAGTGGCGCAGCGGTCTAAGCAACTGCATCTCAGTGCTAGAGGCGTCACTACAGACCATGGTTCAATTCCAGGCTGTATCACAATCCGGCCGTGATTGGGAGTCCCATAGGACGGCGCACAATTGGCCCAGCGTTGTCCGGGTTTGGCCGGGGTAGGCCGTCATTGTAAATAAGAATTTGTTCGTAACTGACTTGCCTAGTTAAATCAGCAGTGTCTCTAGGCTCTCTTCTCATTCTAGTATTTACCTATGCAGCCTGGCTGGATGTACAGTCATGTCAATGTAATCACAATAACATGTCAACATATACAGTCAGGTCCATCATTTTTGGCAACCTTGATAAAGCTGAGTAAAAAATAGTGTATAAAATAAATACAAGTATCGTATGCAATCTTGGGGGGGGGGGGGTGTTAAATATATTACTTGTTAAACAAAATCTCTTTCTTTAAACAATTGTATAATTATAAAATACTATAACAATATAAAAAATTGCATACAATACAGCTCAGTATTTGTATTATTTATTTGATTCAGTATTTTTTGCTCGTCTTTATCAAGGGTGTCATAAATGTTGGACCTGACTGTCTTTCTTTAGCAGCAGTGTTGTTGGATGTGACTTTGTTGATTCCCATCGAGTGCAATAATGGCCCCATCTAGTGGTAAGATTTGACAATTACATGAGGTGCCGTGACCTTCTTTATATCAATATACAAGGAGTCTTGCCACATACCATAGAGGTTCAGATTAATTTTTCAGCAGTCATAATACACACTGTCTTTATTTCAATTCCCTCTTTCTGCCTTCAATCAAATGCTGTCTTATACCCCAATCTTTATTTCTTTCCCTCAATAATTCTCTCTGTCTCTCTCTCTCTCTCTCTCTCTCTCTCTCTCTCTCTCTCTCTCTCTCTCTCTCTCTCTCTCTCTGTCTCTCTCTCTGTCTCTCTCTCTCTCTTTCTCTCTCCCCTCTCTATTCTGTCTTCAATCAAATGCTGTCTTATACCCCAATCTTTATTTCTTTCCCTCAATAATTCTCTCTGTCTCTCTCTCTCTCTCTCTCTCTCTCTCTCTCTCTCTCTCTCTCTCTCTCTCTCTCTCTCTCTCTCTCTCTCTCTCTCTCTCTCTCTCTCTCTCTCTCTCTCTCTCTCTCTCTCTCTCTCTCTCTCTCTCTCTCTCTCTCTCTCTTTCTCTCTCCCCTCTCTATTCTGTCTTCAATCAAATGCGCTCTTATCCCCCAATCTTTATTTATTTCCCTCAATAATGCTCTCTCTCTCTCTCTCTCTCTCTCTCTCTCTCTCTCTCTCTCTCTCTCTCTCTCTCTCTCTCTCTCTCTCTCTCTCTCTCTAGAAGTTTATTGGTCGTAAACACAGATTTGCAGATGTTATCGCAGATGCAGAAAAATGCTTGTGTTTCTAGCTCCAACAGTGCAGTAATACCTAGCAATACGGAACAATACACACATAAGCAAAAAAGTAAAAAGAAAGAAATTAAGAAATATCAGAACGAGGAATGTCAGTGTTCAAAACACATAGACTGACCAGGTGAATCCAGGTTAAAGCTATGATCTCTTATTGATGTCCCTTGTTAAATCCACTTCATTCAGTGTAGATGAAGGGGAGGAGACAGGTTAAAGAAGGAGACTTTAAGACATGAGACAATTGAGACATGGATTGTGTATGTGTGCCATTCAGAGATGAATGGGCAAGACAAAATATTTAAGTGCCTTTGAACGGGGTATGGTAGTAGGTGCCAGGTGGACCGGTTTGTGTCAAGAACTGCAACGCTGCTGGGTTTTACACACTCAACAGTTTCCCGTGTGTATCAAGAATGGTCCACCACCCAAAGGACATCTAGCCAACTTGACACAACTGTGGAAAGCATTGGAGTCAACATGGGCCAGCATCACTGTGGAACGCTTTCGAACAGCTTGTAGAGTCCATGCCCCGACGAATTGAGGCTGTTCTGATGTCAAAAGGGGGGGGTGCAACTCAATGACGCTGTTAAGATCAAAGGTTCGTCTCCTGATGACAAACCAAGTAATACGACTTATAGCTCTTCATGCTCTCTTGAGAACCTTGATGATCTTGAAATGTCCGACGGCAGTGGTGAACGCTCCGAGGGTTGAGCCAGTCCAGGAGGAAGTAGACCTACCTGTGGCGACAGGTATAGTGGGGCCCAGAGACGGTAGGAGTGAGATTTTAAGAAAGAGTGGATTCCTGCTTTTTGGCCGACCCATACATAGTGTCGGGGAGGGAATGGTCACATCTGTCACATTTTATAAATATAAAATGTTTATTGAACATGCTTGGTGAACAACAGGTGTAGACTAACAGTGAAATGCTTACTTACGGGCCCTTCCCAACAACGCAGAATACAGTCAAAAATTTAAATAAAATAAAAACAATAATAATGACAATAGAAAAAAAGAAGTGTAACACAACATTCATCTTGGCTATACACTGAGTACCAAACATTAAGAACACCTTCAAAATATTGAGTTGCACCCCCCCCCCCCCCCTTTTTTGCCCTCAGAACAGCCTCAATTTGCCTGAGCATGGACTCTATAAGGTGTCGAAAGCGTTCCACAGTGATGCTGGTCCATGTTGACTCCAATGTGTCAAGTTGACTGGATGTCCTTTGGGTGGTGGACCATTCTTGATACACACGGGAAACTGGTTAGCTTTAAAAAAAAAAAAAAAAAAACAGCAGCGTTGCAGTTCTTGACACAAACCGGTGCGCCTGGTACCTACTACAATACCCCATTCAAAGTGGAATTGTTAACATTTTTTGTCTATCCACCTCCCAGAGGAAGCGGGCGCTTCCAGTCATGCGGATCAGGGCTCAACTTGCGGTGTGCTTTGCTCTCCGGAGCAGGGCACCGCTGAAATGGGTGATCAGTGAGGTAGCGTTGAGTGTGGTGGATCAAATGAAAAGGAATATTCCTAGTGTTTGTGACGCCTGCCATTTGGTAAGACGCAGAGCTGGTGTTAATGGCAAGACTGAGAATACCATCTCTGTCTTGTTGAGCTTTGACACAGAGTTTCTTCCTGATAAGATCAGGTTAGGTTATATGTGACCGACCGGCTCGATTCGGTCTTATATTTGTATAAACATTTGAAATTGTGTTTTTTACATTGGATAAAAGTAGAGACTCAGAGCTAGAAAATGGTAATTCATACACTACAGTTGAGGAACAATGGGAAAGTAATTCTGCTTAGAAAGTTGCTAAACTTGTAACTCCACTTTAGAGAAAATGGCCCTTGAATGTTTTGGTACACCTACTGGAGAGCTCCTCTTTGTCTATCCTATAGGTGTATGCAGGGACGGCCTGTTCAATAGGGCGATATGGGCGACGCACTGCCAAACGGGAAAAGGAAGGGATTTTTTTTCTAATCAATTATATCACGGCAACAGTAGTTATCAGTGTTGTAATCTATACGTCTGATCTGCCACAGTGCCACACTGCCACTAAATGTCGAATCAGGCTAAAGTCGTGCTTCAAATGGCTCCACCCCCTTTTGGGGCGATTTCAGTCAGATTGAAAATCGCCCAGAACTTCTGTCATAGACTCCCATGTAAAATCTATTTTTTCAAATTTCAGAGCCTTCAATACAATCTCAATGGGTGTCTGTGGGCTTGCACTTACGCGCTTTCGTCACATGAACGTAACTAAGAAAACAGAGGGTAGCAGCGTCAATCAATTCACTACTACTATCAACATGGCTAGGCTTCAGTGCAACTCGGTTGTGTCTTTGAAAGAATTTCCTTTTTGTCGGCGAACAAATGAAGATAAATTGGCAACGAAACAATTAGGACCTCCCAGACCAAATTTAATAATTCAACAGGTTTCTACTAAAGGGGGAAGTCCTACACCCGAGGATTTTCCAAAAATTGGTATGAACGAAAAACCTGGCTAGCAGGCTGCGATGTAGCTAATGCAGTTTTCTGCTACCCCTGCTTACTCATTCACCCTGAAGGCGGCACGGCAGACAGCACCGCTTGGACAGCGACTGGTGTAACCGACATGCACCATCTTTCAGAAAAGATTAAGAAACATGAGCTGTCAAAGACCCACATGGATAGCTGTTTGAGAATTTCTGCTTTGGGGAGAGTGAATATTGCCACTCAACTGGATGAGGGATACAGGCTAGCTGTCCGCCGCCACAACGATGAGGTTAGCAAGAACCGCCATATCCTCAGCCGGCTAATCCAGTGTGTGAAGTTTTGCGGCGTGTTTGAGTTAGCTTTGCGAGGCAAAGATGAAACTGAGGGCTCCACCAACCCTGGTATTTTTCTTGGACTTGTCAACTTTGTGGCACAATTAGATGAGGTGTTTGATGACCATCTTAAAAATGCTAAAGTTTTCAAGGGCACATCAAAGACCATTCAAAACGAGCTACTGGAGTGTATGCTAGCGGTCACGAGGGAACATATTGTGGAGGAGGTGAAGTCTGCGAACTTCGTAGCTATCCAAGCTAACGAGACCACGGACGTTTCTACACAGACACAGTTGGTGCTTGTGCTGAGGTACATAGATAGCAAGCACAAAGTGCAGGAGCGATTTTTTGAGTTCCTTCCCATCTCGGAATCAACCTCAGTCTCAATCGCCAGTGTACTTTTGGAGAGACTGAACGGTCTTTTTGCCGATGACGAGAAAGTCAAACTCATTGCGCAAGCTTACGATGGAGCCAGTGTGATGAGGGGAGAGAAGGCTGGTGTGCAGAAAAATGTGCGTGAGCATTTCAAGAATGCCCATTACGTGCATTGCTATGCGCATCAGCTGAATTTGATCATGCAGCAAGCTACTTCTCGCATCAAAAAAGTGAACATTTTCTTTTCCGATCTGAGCGGGATTACAACTTTTTTTTCCCGGTCACCCAAACGCACCAGCATTCTTGACCAGACTGTTGCACGAAGACTGCCCAGACCTTCATCCACACGGTGGAACTTCAACAGCAGAGTCGTGAACACTGTCTACGAGAATCGAGACGACCTAATAGAATGTTTTGAAGCCATCCGGACGGGTTCATTGGGTTCATTTGACCAGGGCACAGTGAGAGAGGCATCTGGCTACGTGAGGATGCTGCATGATGAAGATTTTATTTTTTTCCTGCGGCTTTTTCACAAAATCATGCCCCACGTCGACATTCTGTACCAGAAGCTACAGAAGAAGGACATCGATGCTGTCTTTATCAAAAGTGCCCTCGACAGCTTCACAAGCAGTGTGCAGGCCATAAGGTAAGATTAAACAATATCATTCGATCTTTCTCAAAGCAGAGCTTTATTTGAAAATGTATGCATGAAAGGAGACTGCATTTGTGTTTGAAATTACATTATTCTCATTATATATGGCCAGTGGTGTAATCTATTTTATTTTATATACTATGTGTACTGTGCAGTGGTGCTCATAAGTGTATGAACACATTCTAAAGTTGACTAAAAAGAGGAATAAAAAAATAATCTTTTGGAAATTTATCTTAATGACTTAATTAAAAAAGTTGGAAAATCCAACCTTTATGGACACCAATTTTCTTTTCTTTTTTATTCCTCTTTTTAGTCAACTTTAGCATGGGATCATAAGCTTATGAGCACCACTGTATACTGTGCTGAACATCCAGGCTATGTGAGACACAAAGGCTAACTTAAACACTAAAGACTTTATGCATCCCTGCCCATTTTAAGTGGAACTGAAGTATTTGTACTATACATCATGGATACATTGCATATACCTGTGCATCACATAGACAACAATACTGTACAAAGCCAACAAACACATTGGTCTGTTTGCCTTCAGGGACTCCTCTCAACAGCAGCTGCAAGAAGCAACAGGAGCCAAAAGACCCAGAACAGCTTTGAGAGAAGAGGAGAAGCAGAGGCTGTCTGAAGAGGTCTGCAACACCATCCTGGATCACATCAAAGAAAGGTTCTCTTTCTCTGGCCACCTTGTGAGTGCTACCTTACTGCAAGCAGACATGTTTGAAAGGTACTGCCATTCATTTCCTGATGAGGCTCTGAATGCCACTGTGAATGCATACCCCATGCTGAGCAAGGCAAAGCTCAAGACAGAACTATCTCTGATCTATGAGAATCCTGAATTCAAGGGAGGCTGTGGTGCACTGGCACTGTACCAGGTTCTCATGAGCTACAACCTCCAGGAGACGTTCTCTGAGACTGTGACTCTGTTGAACATCCTCATAACTACTCCCATGACAACAGCTGAAGCTGAGAGATGTTTCTCAACTTTGACACGAGTTAAGACATTCCTGCGAAATTCAATGGGCCAGGAACGTCTGAATGCACTGGCCATGCTTTCCATGGAGAGGGAACTAGTCCTCAGCATGCCTGATTTCAATGAGAAAGTCATTGAACGCTTTGCTGTATTGAAACAGAGAAGAGAACAGTTTCAGTACAAGTAATGTAGCCTCTCTCTCTCTTTGTCCCTCCCTCCCTGTCTCTTTAACACACACACGCCCAAATCAGTTCACAGTTGATGTTGTTTAAAATAGTTATTTTTCATTAAAAAAAGTAAAACAAAAAAAATATCTGTTCATGTTCATTTTTACAAATCTATACAATTGGCCAGAATATGGTTGTTCATATTTACAAATCTATACAATTGGCCAGAATATGGTTGTTCATTTTTACAAAGCCATACAGATAGCTGTGTTTACCTTTTCTAGAAATTACTTTCAAATTCTGTTTTCAAGCAAAATGTCTATCACTGTTCATTTTCACAAATCTATACAAGAGGGCAGAATATGGAAGTCTATAAAAATGTCTTATTACCAATAACTTGCATCAATGTTTTCAGTAGCCTCTATCAAAAGCTCCTGCTTGCTTGTTGTGAATTATGCTCAGGTGCACATATTTCCAATTCAACCATGAGGCAAAAATGTGGTAAAAGCTCTTGTTGATCCTGCAATCTGAACAAATACCAAGATGCTGTATTTTCAGCTGATATTTCATTTGTTTATGGAAATGCATATTGTTTATGCAGTGTTGAGGAATGTGAAAGAACACCCTTGATTATTTTTACTGTGATAACTTATTTTGATTTTGTAAGCCAACACTTTTGAGATCAGTCAAATGCTTCTGGTATTGACTTATATGCTGCCCCTGTCTTCATGTTGTTGCTGGACATATCTTTTTAAAAATGTGTGTAGGTCACCTAAATCATCAGAAAAATTGCCCCCCCTGAGAATTTTTTCAGGAGCCGCCACTGGGTGTATGACTTTGGTGCCGTCATGATGTACTATATCAAATAACATCAATGTTTATTTGTCACATGCACAGAATACAGAAGGTATCAACGGTACAGTGAAATGGTTACTTGCATATTTGCATAGTAGAAAAATCAAAAATATAAAGTGTCCAGATTGTATAAATATTTTATAATTATTAGATGATACTTACCCAGACTAACTAGTCTAAATTGATGGGTCATGTGAAAGAAATGCTATAACCACCCCAAAGTCACATCTAGCTAAGTGGATGGGTCACTATTGTCTAGATATGTTCATGAAATACAATATAAGAAAGTAATCTGAGATCCCGAATTACAATTCCAAGTTGGATGACCGTTCAAAACAATTTTTCCCAGTCCGAGCTCCCTCTGCCCTATGTTCCCTCAGCCATATGATCCCTCAGCCCTACATTCCCTCAGCCCAATGTTCCCTCAGTCTTATGCTCCCTCAGCCCTATGTTCCATCAAACCTATGTTCCCTCAGTCTTATGTTCCCTCGGCCCTATGTTAACTCAGCCCTATCCCAATGGGCACAGAAGTCAATTCAAAGTCTATTCCACGTTGATTCAACCAGTGTGTGTCCAGTGGTATGCTCCCTCAATTCGCTTAACCCTATGTTCCCTCAACCCTATGTCCCCTCAACCCCATGTTCCCTGGGCCATATGATCCATCAACCCTATGTTCCCTCAACCCTATGTCCCCTCAACCCTATGTTCCCTCAACCCTATGTCCCCTCAACCCTATGTCCCCTCAACCCTATGTCCCCTCAACCCTATGTTCCCTGGGCCATATGATCCCTCAACCCTAATTCCCCTCTACCCTATTTTCCCTCAACCATATGACCCCTCAGCCCGATGTTCCCTAAAACATTTTGTACCCTCAGCCCTTTGTAACCTCAACCGTATGTTCCCACAGCACTATGTTCCCTGGGCCCTCTGTTCCTTCAGCCCCATGATCCCTCAACCCTATGTTCCCTCAGCCCTATGTTCCCTCAACCCTATGTTCCCTCAGCCCTATGTTCCCTCAATCCTATGTTCCCTCTGCCCTATGTTCCCTAGGCCCTATGTTCCCTCGGCCCTATGATCCCTCAGCCCTATGTTCCCTCAATCCTATGTTCCCTCGGCCCTATGTTCCCTTGGCCCTATTTTCCCTCAGCCCTATGTTCCCTCAGCCCTATGTTGCCTAAACCTTTTGTTCCCTCAGCCCTATGTTCCCTCAACCCTATGTTCCTTCAACCCTATGATCCCTCAACCCTCTGTTCCCTCAGCCCGATGTTCCCTAAAACCTTTTGTTCCCTCAGCACTATGTTCCCTCAGCCCTATGTTCCCTCAGCCCTATGTTCCCTCAGCCCTATGTTCCCTCAGTTGTATGTTCCCTCAGCTCTATGTTACCTCAGCCCTATGTTCCCTCAGCCTTATGTTCCCTCAATCCTATGCTCCCTCAGCCCTATGTTCCCTAGGCCCTATGTTCCCTCAGCACTATGTTCCCTCAGTTTTATGTTCCCTCAGCCCTATGTTGCCTAAACCTTTTGTTCCCTCAGCCCTATGGTCACTCAGCCCTATGTTCACTGGGACCTATTTTTCCTCAGCCCTATGTTCCTTCAGCCCTGTGCTCCCTCAGCCCTGTGCTCCCTCAGCCCTGTGCTCCCTCAGCCCTGTGCTCCCTCAGCCCTGTGCTCCCTCAGCCCTGTGCTCCCTCAGCCCTCTGCTCCCTGGGCCCTCTCAAACAGGCCATCGTACTTTTCATGACGAGCGGTTTCGCAACCGCGTGACGCAGCATGACAATGTGAACGTTATTGATCAAGAATCCCATGCTCTGAGCACAATATATTTCCTGCTTTCTAGGTGGCTCTTTGATGACAGTTATGTTTGTGATGCTATTGTCAGCTCATGAATGTGACGATGTCTTGTATACATTGTTGTCTAAGTCCGGGTTAGTTCGTCTGTCTGTAAATAAATGGGCTGGCTGTTGGTTGATTCTCCTGAGGGATTGGATAACATGCACTGCAGTACACCCAGCAGCTGTGCTCCAGATGATTTGATTCCTGCCAGCTGTGATTGATGCCAGCCAGTGGTGCCGTGTGGGCAGGAGAGAAATCTAAATCCAACCCAATTAAAAATTTGACTTTCTAGTTTCCTTAAATCTCACAAATCTCCAATTTAGACGTGACTGACTTTATGACCAAAACTATCCTATTTACTCTTTGCTGTAAATTTTGACATTAGAACAAATGTTTATGACTCATAGCAACGCTACACGGGTCATTTTCAACCAGAGAAGTTGGTTTTTTGAGTTCAGTTCCCCTTTAATGCTTGCATAGCTGCCTAATGAACACAACCCGCATTCCGATCCAACAAATTGAGTACGACATTATTAAGATGACTGTGATATTAAAGTTGACTGGTACAGTATTAGTCTCTCGGCACATGGCTCTGTCAGTGGGATACATTGCAGGACTATAAAGCAGAGGCTCCTATCATCAGGTCTTCAGTCATCCCAGATATAACAGCTGCCATAGAGGTCAAGACTATTACCACAGCAGCAGTTAAACTGTATAACCTTCGACTCAACTAATTCACTGGCAGACAGGAACACGTCCCACTGGGCACACCAGGTCATTTCAACGTAGATAATTGGGTAATATTTGGTTGAGACCTTGATCAATGAGATTATATTCACCCACTCAAAAAGACAGCCAAAAGTTAGGAACACAAGTATTTCGCTACACCCACAATAACATCTGCTATATAAGTGTTTGCGACCAATAAAATTAGATTAGATTAGATTTGATTTAGTTGAATTTTCAATGTGTTATCATTCTTTCAACAATCTAAAAGCACAACCAAATTCAAATGGAAAAACTATGTCTGATTTTTGGAGAAGTTGTCACCAAAATATCTAGCACTGCGTTTCTCACTAATTAAAAGCAAAGTTCAATTGGGAATACAATGTCAGATATTTTGTTTATTTATACAACAGATTAATGTGATATGACTGGTCTTCATCTAATAGCAGAACCAAATGACCTGGATTGTAGTTGAGATTACATTAAAAGTACATGGTGCTAGTGATCAATGCTGTTCCAGATTCTGTTCAGATTATTACAGCAATAGAGAAGATCTCCACAGACCTGCGACGACCTATGCAAGCTATCTTAAACATGCACGCTTTATATGATTACATAAGAAGACATTTATAGTTACAGTAACCTCAAAATGTGGCCATCAGTGTGTTACTAATGTTAAGGTTGAATGTTAAATTAGTTTGTAAGATAGCCTTAACTTAGGCTATTTACTGTATTACAAAAGCAATATTGAATTGTATTTGGTTGACAATGAGACGTGAATCCAATATATCATTTGTTAACTTGTCGACAAGTTGATAGGCTATTTATTGTATTTCAAAAGTGATATTGAATTGTGCTTGGTTGTCAACTGCTTAGATAGTGCCATCCGTGCCACTGACTTAGTGTAGCTTTAATTCCAGTTTGTCTACAAATTAATGATTGATATATTGGATTCACGTCTCCATCTCTACCAAAAATCTAAGTTAAACAATAGGGCTAAATCAAATCAAACTTAATTTAAAGTGCATTTAAAGTTTGATTTGATTTAGTCCTATTCTTTAACTTAGATTTTTGGTTGAGATGTAGACGTGAATAAAATATATAAATTACAAGGTTTTTTCACAAGTATGTGGTAAATTTCCACAACTCTTAGTACAAAACTCAAAATAGATCATCAAAAAGACAGATGTTTCAAAACTCAATGCAATGCTCACATTACCTTTGATATGATTCTCTTCTCTTTGGTTTTTACTCAAATAGTCCCACCGCGACGCCGGAGCGATTTCAAATAAAATTAAATGTTTGTCACATGCTTGGTGAACAACAGGTGTAGACTAACAGTGAAATGCTTACTTACGGGCCCTTCCCAACAACGCAGAATACAGTCAAAAATGTAAATACAATAAAAACAATAATAATGACAATAGAAAAAAATATAAGTGTAACACAACATTAATCTTGGCTGTACACTGAGTACCAAACATTAAGAACACCTTCAAAATATTGAGTTGCACCCCACCCCCTTTTGCCCTAAGAACAGCCTCAATTCGTCGGGGCATGGACTCTACAAGGTGTTGAAAGCGTACCACAGTGATGCTGGTCCATGTTGACTCCAATGCTTCCCACGGTTGCGTCAAGTTGACTGGATGTCCTTTGGGTGGTGGACCATTCTTGATACACACGGGAAAGTGTTGAGCTTTAAAAAAACAAAAAAACAGCAACGTTGCAGTTCTTGACACAAACCGGTGCGCCTGGTACCTACTACAATACCCCGTTCAAAGGCACTTAAATCTTCTGTCTTGCCCATTCACCCTCTGAATGGCAGATATACACAATCCATGTCTCAATTGTCTCAAGGCTTGACAATCCTACTTTAACCTGTCTCCTCCCCTTCATCTACACTGATTGAAGTGAATTTAACATCAATAAGGGATCATAGCTTTCACCCGGATTCACCTGGTCAGTCTATGTCATTGAAAGAGTTTTGTATACCTAGTGTACATGGGGTACCAGAACCGAGTCCATGTGTAGGGGTAAGGGGGGAAATTGAGGTAGATATGTACATATAGGTAGGGATAAAGTGACTTGGCAACAGGATAGATAATATGTGCCTGTGTGTACGTGTTATGTGTGTGTGTATGTGTTGGATTGTCAGTGTAAGTATGTGGGTAGAGTCCAGTGTGTGCATAAATTCAAAAAGAGTTAGTGCAAAAAGGGTCAATGCAGATAGTCCGGGTAGGTATTTGGTTAACTATTTAGTTGTCTTATGGCGTGGGAGTAGAAAATGTTCAGGGTCCTGTTGGTTTCAGACTTAGCGCTCTGGTACCGCTTGCCTTGCGGTAGCAGAGAGAACAGTCTATGACTTGGGTGGCTGGAGTCTTTCACAATTTTCAAGGCCTTCCTTTGACACCGCCTGGTATAGAGGTCCTGGATGGTAGGGGGTTCGGCCCCAGTGATGTACTGGGATGTATGCACTACCCTCTGTAGCGCCGTGCAGATTGATGCCGAGCAGTTGCCATACCAAGCGGTGATGTAGCCAGTCAAGATGATCTCAATGGTGCAGCTGTAGAACTTTTTGAAGATCTGAGGGCCCATGCCAAATCTTTTCAGCCTTCTGAGGGGGAAGAGGCGTTGTCATGCCCTCTTCACGACTGTGTTGGTGTGTTTGGACCAAGATAGGTTCTTACCGATGTGGACACAGGAACTTGAAGCTCTCAACCCACTCACATACAGCCCGGTCGTATTCAGCCCTCCATTTCCTGTAGTCTACGATCAGCTCCTTTGTCTTGCTCACGTTGAGGGAGAGGTTGTTGTCCTGGCATCACACTGCCAGGTCTCTGACCTCCTCCCTATAGGCTGTCTCATTGTCGTTGATGATCAGGCCCACCACCATAATGTAATGAGCAAACTTTATGATGGTTTTGGAGTTGTGCGTGGCCACACAGTCGTGGGTGAACAGGGAGTACAGGAGGGGACTGAGCACGCACCCCTGAGGGCCCCCGTGTTGAGGGTCAGCGTGGCAGATTGGTTGTTGCCTACCCTTACCACCTGGGGGCGGCCCGTCAGGCAGGATCCAGTTGCAGAGGCAGATGTTAAGTCCCAGGGACATACATTTACATTTACATTTTAGTCATTTAGCAGACGCTCTTATCCAGAGCGACTTACAGGAGCAATTAGGGTTAAGTGCCTTACTCAAGGGCACATTTACGTCATTTAGCAGACGCTCTAATCCAGAGCGACTCACAAATTGGTGCATTCACCCTATAGCCAGTGGGATAACCACTTTACAAATTATTTTTTTTTGGGGGGGTAGAAGGATTACTTTATCCTATCCCAGGTATTCCTTAAAGAGGTGGGGTTTCAAATGTCTCCGGAAGGTGGTGAGTGACTCCGCTGTCCTGGCGTCGGACCTTAGCTTAGTGATGAACTTGGAGGGCACTATGGTGTTGAACGCTGATCTGTAGTCAACGAACATCATCTGTGTATCTGTTTGGGCGGTATGCTAATTGGGGTGGGTCCAGGTTTTCTGTGATGATGATGTTGATGATGTTTCGCTCTATGACGCTCACAAGCTACACAAGAGTTTGTTAGAAGGTAAGGGGTTCGTCTACATAGAAGATCCCAGGACATAGTGTCTATAATACTGAGTCGTTAGAAGGTAAGGGGTTCGTCTACATAGAAGACCCCAGGACATAGTGTCTATAATACTGAGTCGTTAGAAGGTAAGGGGTTCGTCTACATAGAAGATCCCAGGACATAGTGTCTATAATACTGAGTCGTTAGAAGGTAAGGGGTTCGTCTACATAGAAGATCCCAGGACATAGTGTCTATAATACTGTAATAAGCTTACATAGTTGCCGTCACAAAACTCCAAACTCCACACAGTTGTCACTGACTAGTTGGATATTCATTTTACTACATTTTACTATTACTTATTCAAACTGCTTTTAATTGATGATCACTTAAATGTTTGGTGAACCTATAGAACGTTTGGTAAAACTATAGAACGTTTGGTAAACCTATAGAACGTTTGGTAAACCTATAGAACGTTTGGTAAACCTATAGAACGTTTGGTAAACCTATAGAACGTTTGGTAAACCTATAGAACGTTTGGTAAACCTATAGAACGTTTGGTAAACCTATAGAACGTTTGGTGAACCTATAGAACGTTTGGTAAACCTATAGAACGTTTGGTAAACCTATAGAACGTTTGGTAAACCTATAGAACGTTTGGTAAACCTATAGAACGTTTGGTAAACCTATAGAACGTTTGGTAAACCTATAGATTTTAAATGGAAACTGGTTTGTTTTGAGAACTACATTAGAAAATGTACAGTATGTCTGTAAAGAAGAAAAATATAAAGTATTATACAGTTGAAGTCGGAAGTTTACATACACCTTAGCCAAATACATTTAAACTCAGTTTTTCACAATTCCTGACATTTAATCCTAGTAAAAATTCCCTGTCTAAGGTCAGTTAGGCTCACCACTTTATTTTAAGAATGTGAAATGTCAGAATAATAGTATTAGTAGAGATAATTATTTATTTCAGCATTTATTTCTTTCATCGCATTCCACGTGGGTCAGAAGTTTACATACACTCAATTAGTATTTGGTAGCATTGCATTTAAATTGTTTAACTTGGGTCAAACGTTTCGGGTAGCCTTCCACAAGCTTCCCACAATAAATTGGGTGAATTTTGGCCCATTCCTCCTGACAGAGCTGGTGTAACTGAGTCAGGTTTGTAGGCCTCCTTGCTCGCACACGCTTTTTCAGTTCTGCCCACAAATTTTCTGTAGGATTGAGGTTAGGGCTTTGTGATGGCCACTCCAAAACCTTGACTTTTTTGTCCTTAAGCCATTTTTCCACAACTTTGGAAGTATGTTTGGGGTCATTGTCCATTTGGAAGACCCATTTGCGACCAAGCTTTTAACTTCCTGACTGATGTCTTGAGATGTTGCTTCAATATATCCACATAATTTTCCTTCCTCATGATGCCATCTATTTTGTGAAGTGCACCAGTCCCTCCTGCAGCAAAGCACCCCCACAGCATGATGCTGCCACCCCTGTCCTTCACGGTTGGGATGGTGTTCTTCGGCTTGCAAGCTCCTCCTTTTTCCTCCAAACACATTGATTTGGTACTGTTACTCCCTCTACATTAGCTCCATTCTTGTGTATATTATTTTATTCCTCTTGTGTTACTCTTTTTTATTTTTAACCCTTTCCTGCAGTCAAATTACCTCATGGGGGGATTGTTATAAATCTTTCTCATAATTTCATAATTAATAAACATTAAAGAAATTTAAAAAACGCAGAGAATCCAGTGTTTCTATTTCAAACAGTTTTGTTATATTTCAGTCTTCTGTGACGTATATAAAGTGTAATATTGGGATGCAAACTTAATATTTTATACATTTCAACTCTATATCTGACATGGTACAGGTGTCTTCTTTTTATTAAGCCCATAACCATGTGGGTGAGGTGTGTACTTTTGTCTCAAAGTAGATTTGTTTAAGACTACCAAGAAACACTCTGCGTGACCCTGATTTAGCCCACTGGAGTAAAAGGATACTCTGCATCGTTGGGAAAGGCTCGTAAGCAAGCGTTTCACGGTAATCTACACCTGTTGTATTCGGCGCATGTTACATAACATTTTATTTAATCAAATTGGCCAGTACAGTACAGTACTGTAATATATGCCATTTACGTAGCAGACGCTTCCAAAGTGACAACAGTCCACACATTTTGGTATGTGACCCCAGTGGGAATCGAACCCACAACTCTGGTATTGCTAGTAACATGCTCCTATGAACTGAGCTACGTACAGGACCACTACAATATAGAAGTACAATACAATATACTGTAAAATACAGTACACGATTACAATACAGGTGGAAGATGATTGCCATCCCCACACGCATACCACTCTCCTCATGGCCATGTTTTAAATCCACACCTATGTCAGTCTTGGATTCGCCATGGCAAAATGTTTTTCCACAGGTGCATGAACAATGTGGATATGTACTGTGATGTCGATGAGAACCTCCGGCCAAACGCTCAAGACAGTATCTTTCATTTATTTAAGTTGATTACATTGTGAAAGAAGATGTCTTCAATTATTTACATTTTACATTTACGTCATTTAGCAGATGCTCTTATCCAGAGCGACTTATCAAATGATCACCCCTTTGATCACACATGGGATAGAAATTATGGAAATGTGATGTTCAGTCGATTTTAATGGGTAGTGCTAGTGTATTGCCTAATGTGAAAACAGGTAATGTACTGTCATTACAGTACTGTAGCATACTACATTCAAAGGGCAATTTTGAAACATGTATCTTACATGTTTTGCTATTGGATTAACTGGTTGTTAAAATAACTAAATTGAGTAAATACTGTATCATTATGTTGTGTTTTGGTGATTAACCAATGTGCTCATTATATTTCGCAGTAAACCTATACTTTGGATATTTTGTATTTATTTGTATTTATTAGGGATCCCAATTAGCTGCTGCCATGTTATGTTTGAGATGCTTCCATTAAAAAAACACCCTCTGTGTTCTATTAGACAAGTAACTCTTTATCCACATTATAGCAGGGGGTGTAAAGCCATAACACATACGTTTTTCCAGCAGCAGACTATGATCGATAATGTCAAAAGCCGCACTGAAGTCTAACAAAAACAGCCCCCACAATCTTTTTATCACCAATTTCTCTCAGCCAATCATCAGTCATTTGTATAAGTGCTGTGCTTGTTGAATGTCCTTCTCTATAAGCATGCTGAAAGTTTGTTGTCAATTTGTTTACAGTTAAATAGCATTGTATCTGGTCAAACACAATTTTTTCCAATAGTTTACTAAGGGTTGGTAACAGGCTAATTGGTAGGCTATTTGAGCCAGTAAAGGGTGCTTTACTATTCCTAGGTAGCGGAATGACTTTTGCTTCCCTCCAAGCCTGGGGGCACACACATTCTAGTAGGCTTCAATTGAAAATATGGCAAATAGGAGTGGCAATATCGTCCACTGTTATCAATGGTTGTCTGGTGAAAGATGTCTACAAACAAAATGAAAGCACAGTGAAAGGTTTTGAATGTTAGACTGGCTGCGTAACACAAGTTACCAGTGTAGAGTTTTGTACTAAGAGTTTTTAAAATAGTACCAAAGCGATAAAAACACGATTAATTTGTAGACAAACTGGAATTAAAGACAGATGAAGTTAGTGACACAGAGGGAACTATCCAAGCAGGAGATACATCTCCTTCAAATGTTGATATTTGGTTGCGTTGACAACCAAACACAATTCAATATCACTATGTCATTAAATTTGAAATCAACCAGAGCTTGAAACCCTATTGTGTTGTCTATTTTTTGTTGAATTCTGGGTTGAATTCAAACAATAGCTGTTGATGACTTAGCAAATGCTATATAGTCCTAAATAGCATCATTGACGATATATATATATATATATATATATATATATATATATATATATATATATATACAAGTGATAAAGTACGGTCACATTTATTTTGCTCTGTTAAACCTACCCTTTGGAATGCCTTCTATAGCAACAGTGAATATATTTAGTTTTTAAGTGGCGATCTCTCAACAATCATTCTCACGACAGCACATTGGCAATAGTCAGTAACACATATCATAGCTAAGCAGGACTTGGTTAAAACCCTGGATGTGAGACCAAAGGGTAGCTGTAGATAAATCAGTTCTCTAGTCGGAGGTGCTAAAGTTGAAGATCTGAGGTTGTTTTTTAAAGTTACAAAATCAACATATTTTATACAAGATTTGTCTGTGTTAAATTTGGTTAGCATGATGACATAATCCTGTGGTTGAACTTTCACCCTCAAAACAAGTTGATTACTTTTTCAAATCCAATGTATTTTCCATGTAGATTCCATGTCACAATGCCTTGGCAAATTACGTTGAAACAACATTGATTCAACCAGTTTGTGCCCAGCGGGTTTCCATTTCTCCCATGATTTAAATCAGTCTTCCAATAGTGCGACTGGATGTGAAGTGTTTCATTTCTAAACATTAATCATTGGCATCAGGCCATCTCGAGGATTTGGCTGTCACTTGTCCTGACTCTTCGAAAGGCTTGGCTAGGACGAATCCCCCTCTGCTCCCCCAGAGACGCTTGTGTTCCAACAGCTGTGGCTGAAGGGAGGGCGTGGGATTCCCCGTTTTATTGATGTTCTCTGTTACGGACTTTACTTTTCTTGTCCTTGACTGTGTCTTCCTACAATCTGTGTTGTCTTTACATTTGTAGAGAAGTGGGTCAAGTTATTACTATGAATTATGCATTAAGGGCTTGTTATTGGACAAAAATGTGTCTTTTAAGAAAACCTGACTTTTTTTGTGGATACTTTGTCTTAGATCGTGAGCGCTTGGGAGGAACTCAGTATAGTCTATAATAGTATAATGTTTAGTCTATAATAGTATAATGTTTAGTCTATAACAGTATAATGTTTAGTCAGTCTATAATAGTATAATGTTTAGTCTATAATAGTATAATATTTAGTCTATAACAGTATAATGTTTAGTCTATAATAGTATAATGTTTAGTCTGTAACAGTATAATGTTTAGTCTATAATAGTATAATGTTTAGTCTGTAACAGTATAATGTTTAGTCAGTCTATAATAGTATAATGTTTAGTCTATAATAGTATAATATTTAGTCTATAACAGTATAATGTTTAGTCTATAATAGTATAATATTTAGTCTATAATAGTATAATGTTTAGTCAGTCTATAATAGTATAATATTTAGTCTATAATAGTATAATATTTAGTCTATAATAGTATAATATTTAGTCTATAATAGTATAATGTTTAGTCTATAATAGTATAATATTTAGTCTATAACAGTATAATGTTTAGTCTATAATAGTATAATGTTTAGTCTGTAACAGTATAATGTTTAGTCTATAATAGTATAATGTTTAGTCTATAATAGTATAATATTTAGTCTATAATAGTATAATGTTTAGTCTGTCTATAATAGTATAATGTTTAGTCTATAATAGTATAATATTTAGTCTATAATAGTATAATGTTTAGTCTGTCTATAATAGTATAATGTTTAGTCTATAATAGTATAATGTTTAGTCTATAATAGTATAATGTTTAGTCTATAATAGTATAATATTTAGTCTATAACAGTATAATGTTTAGTCTATAATAGTATAATATTTAGTCTATAATAGTATAATGTTTAGTCTGTCTATAATAGTATAATGTTTAGTCTATAATAGTATAATATTTAGTCTATAATAGTATAATGTTTAGTCTGTCTATAATAGTATAATGTTTAGTCTATAATAGTATAATGTTTAGTCTATAATAGTATAATATTTAGTCTATAATAGTATAATATTTAGTCTATAATAGTATAATGTTTAGTCTGTCTATAATAGTATAATGTTTAGTCTATAATAGTATAATGTTTAGTCTATAATAGTATAATGTTTAGTCTATAATAGTATAATATTTAGTCTATAACAGTATAATGTTTAGTCTATAATAGTATAATATTTAGTCTATAATAGTATAATGTTTAGTCTGTCTATAATAGTATAATGTTTAGTCTATAATAGTATAATGTTTAGTCTATAATAGTATAATGTTTAGTCTATAATAGTATAATGTTTAGTCAGTCTATAATAGTATAATGTTTAGTCTATAATAGTATAATATTTAGTCTATAATAGTATAATGTTTAGTCTATAATAGTATAATGTTTAGTCTATAATAGTATAATGTTTAGTCTGTCTATAATAGTATAATGTTTAGTCTATAATAGTATAATGTTTAGTCTATAATAGTATAATGTTTAGTCAGTCTATAATAGTATAATGTTTAGTCTATAATAGTATAATATTTAGTCTATAATAGTATAATGTTTAGTCTATAATAGTATAATATTTAGTCTATAATAGTATAATGTTTAGTCTATAATAGTATAATATTTAGTCTATAATAGTATAATATTTAGTCTATAATAGTATAATATTTAGTCTATAATAGTATAATGTTTAGTCAGTCTATAATAGTATAATGTTTAGTCTATAATAGTATAATATTTAGTCTATAATAGTATAATGTTTAGTCTATAATAGTATAATGTTTAGTCTATAATAGTATAATGTTTAGTCTATAATAGTATAATGTTTAGTCTATAATAGTATAATGTTTAGTCTATAATAGTATAATGTTTAGTCAGTCTATAATAGTATAATGTTTAGTCTATAATAGTATAATGTTTAGTCAGTCTATAATAGTATAATGTTTAGTCTATAATAGTATAATATTTAGTCTATAATAGTATAATGTTTAGTCAGTTTATAATAGTATAATGTTTAGTCTATAATAGTATAATGTTTAGTCTATAATAGTATAATGTTTAGTCTATAATAGTATAATGTTTAGTCTGTAACAGTATAATGTTTAGACATTGTTCAACATACGAGATTAAAACGTCACATCGCTTCATATTTGAAAGTCTAGAAATAAAGATGTCCAAAAAGAAGCAGGTATTTCACTGGCTCGTTTGATGGCCATATCAAGTCTTTTTTCGTATATGGTCACATCCTCTGGTGCATGACTCAAATGACAGCAGATCTGCCTACAGATTAATAAATCAAATGGAAGCAGATCTGCCTACAGAGCAATAAATCAATGCTGTGTGCAGCTGGATGTATTTCTGACACAGCTGTTTCTGAAAATGGTCATATTGGACTTGTAAATTATCAGTTGCATTTGTATACTTCTTGTAACTCTGCCATCATCAACTATGAGTTTTAAAGAACAGCTCTGCACATGTGGTTTGATACTTTGACCTTTCGATGACGGAGGGTCATAAAGCAATCCTCAAACAACGTTAGACTGCATGTATTTCTGACACCCAGTTTCTGAACATGGCCATTGGCCACAGACGGGGTAACCAATGTAACTTCCTGTAACTGCCATTTATGCCTCTTAGCATGTTTTTCCAAAGATTCGTAAAGCTTGCTGAAAAACACCTCCCCATTTGATCCAAGTGTTTATCCTTGTAAATGTGTGAGATTAATATTTACATTTAGCCCTCCATTGACTTCACACTAAAAAAGTGAAGACCTCATAAATGTGCACCATAGAGAGAGATCCAGTACAGGCCAGCACATTATTTTGAACGTATTAGTCGACCACAAGGTCCTCACATTTCAGACATTGTCCACGGTAATAGATTTACAGCTCTGTAGATTCGTGGAACCATGCCACAGCATGTGGCATTTCACATCCAGATTTAGATTTGTACTGTCCGTGACATTTTAGTGGATTGAATCATGTTACAAATCCTGATGTAAGCCAAGGCATTGGGGTGTCTCAGGCAAACTCCTGTCCGTGGTGACAAAAAGGGTCGTTCCACAAATAGAGTACATTTTGGGTGTGTGACTTTGTCATAAAAACGATTAATTTCACCTAATTTTAACATTTTGTCATGAAGAGCAGACGTTGAACTTCATAAAAACATCTCTCATCTCAAGGGGTTAAAAACGACTATAGAAAGTAAGTGCCATTAAAGTAACAGGATTGATCGTAATAGGGTTGAGGTTTTCATCTTTAAATCAGCCACGAATCCCCTTGTGACAGGGGGAATTGGAAGCTTGTTGTGTGCAACAGGGAGTGGAAATTGAATGCAAGCTCCACAAAAAAACATTAACATTGTTAAAACATTTCTAGTCTATCTATCCACGGGTAACAGGGTTGCCGTGTTATGCTCGACGCATTCAGTTTTCCACCACAAAACACCAGAAAATTGCCAAAAAGAGTAGAACCAGATCACCTGCTTTTACACTATGATTTGACTATTAGATATTCAATGTTCCTTTTGAAAATATTATTTAAAAAGGAACAGTTTCACCAAACAAGAGTTCAGTTCATGTAACAGGGTTGACATTAAAATGAGGTACAAATGTAAATGTATCACTAATCACATGAATTAAATAACAATCTTCAGAAATTACTTAACATAATCAAGGCTTTACAATGATGATAAAAACTTGAAGAAATGTTGGGGTTAAATGGGTTCAAGAAGTCAGAAAAACATGTCGGAAAAATATGACGACTACTTTGCGAGCACAGACTGAGTCGTTTAAAGCACCCTTAAAATGTATTGGATCAAGAGTTACTGTCTGATCCTCACAAGGCACCGCCAAAATATGTAAAATATGTACAATGATGTTTTATAATGTTGAGAAAACTGCTTAATGACATTAAGTAATGGCTGTAATGGTTGTTACGATTTGCCGAGGATAACTTCTGCCCAGAGCAACTTTGAAGCTTAGAGAAACATGTCAAGTAGATATCGTATGACTAGTAACAGTGGCATCGGTGCCAGAATAAGGCTGTGTGGAAATGTTGGCAGATATACCAAACAATAAACCTTGGCTGTAGTGAAGACGGGAGCACAGGCCAAGAAATTAAATGGCCTTGACGGGGTCCTTCCAGATGGTCAGCCCAGCCTCCTGCTCGACGAGTATAAGCGGTTTACTTCAGAGTGTTGTAAAGTTTAAGGCAGCTATATCGCTGTCAGCAATTTGAGAGGAGGAGATTACTGAAATACTGGACTGGTGTCACGTAAGTTGTAAGAATCCTGCTGGACCGTTTTAGCCAACGGAAATGTGAGACAAATAAAAAGCGCCTCCAGCATCTTCATTAGATCCTACTGATAAATAACTACACATTTGATTTAGCAGTTTTAATGAGCTGTCGAGTGCCTACATGTCTCTGTTATAGCTATTACATATTTAATATGGTTTCACCAGGGTGATAAATCATACTAAGCAAAGCACGAGGTAACGGCCAACTCCGTCTCAAGCATGAGGCGAGGAGACAGTTCGGATGGTTTTACAAGCTAAATAATTGGAAAAAAATAGGAAAAAATAGTTTGATAATGATTATTGCCACTGAAATGTTACTAAATAAGGTCATATTAGATTTGATGCAAAACAAAATAGTGGGAGTGGGGCAACATGGACTCTCTCCATTACAGTATTTGAAGTGCAGTCGTAGTAACATTGCACTCAATTTGATGAATCAGTCTTTTGATATTGTCATCATTATTAGTAAAGACATCTCTAATTTACATAAATTCAGTTAAATTTAATTCAGAAGTCAAATATTACATTAAAAAGTCATGTAATGGGAGTGTGGCGCTCCTGGAAGTTGGTGACGCTAGTGAAACGTAGACATACAGAGGTCTCTCATCCAATTCATTTCCTTAACCAGAGTGGTCCATAATTAACTTTTGCTTGGTTGGCACTTTCAACCAGATATAAGCAGGCTGAGACCCCAGCATCCATAAGTCATAAACCTTCTTCCTCTGGTAAGACTCTCTCCACCTCCTAAGATATTTACATTTGTCTCATCTTTGTGCTCAGCATCTGAGGCAGTAGCTAACTGCACCTTCTGAATTGATTTTTTTATTTTTATTTTTTTATTGATTTCTGCAACAACAACTAAGATTTTACAATATGCAATTCATTAAGTGGCTTTTTTTTGGGTGCTTTACTTTAAATGTGTTTTACTTCAAATCTGTAACTTTCATTTATGGTCCAAAGTGGTGCTCCTGCACTTAGTTGTAAATTGAGGGGGTGGTCTAGAATGTAATTGGGTTTTATTTGAATTCTTGACAAAATGTGTAGTAATGTGAGTTGCCACTAGGGAAATGAAAGTTACCAGTTGCACCTGTAGTTGAATTGGACATGGCCTAATGATTGAGTTGAATTATGACTTTCAAAATGTTTTGTAGCCCTTTGGGGGCTAAATGATAGGGCTTTAGACTTGTGCGTATTCACAACACCCTAATGTTTCACAGGGTCCTCCAAGTAGTACAAATTCATCTGTAGAAGGGGAAAAAGAAGGTGAGATATGGTTTGAGTCTTAAAAAGTTTTTAAAAAAAGTTCTGTGAGAAATACCATTCACCTTACTTTGTTGACTGGGGAGGAAGCACCACTGAGTCAATCATGTTTCTTGTTTCATCTCTTTCCTAGTGATCCGTCAACATGAGTACGGACGCGGAGATGCAAATCTACGGCAAGGCTGCCATATACCTCCGTAAGCCTGAGAAGGAGAGGATGGAGGCACAAGCCGCACCCTTTGATTCAAAGAACGCCTGCTATGTGTCAGACACCAAGGAGCTGTACCTTAAGGGTCTGGTCACCGCCAGGGCTGACGGGAAGTGTACTGTAACAGTCACGAATCCTGACGGCACTAAGGACGTAAGCCTGATTTTAAAAGTATTAAAGTTAGAGTTTATGCAAATACTCTATTTCTTAAAAAAAAAAAGAAGAATAATAATAATCAAAAACATGCCAATAGGCTAAATGAAATCAGTAACAAAAGATAAATTAAGAAGCATTGCTTTGTTTTGTTGTAAGCAGACTATAACCTTCAAACGTGGCATTTTTCATATTGACTAGTCAATGTCTGTGGGTGAAAGCAAAGTAGTTTAATTAAATGGGGGTATGTATGTTTTTAAGGGATTGAACTTCAATTATTTAATGATCAAAAAGCATTCAGTCATGTCCAGTTTGATCTGTGTAATCTAGATTTCTGACTGTTTCAGGAAGGAAAAGAGTTCAAAGAGGCAGACGTCTACCAGATGAACCCCCCTAAGTACGACAAGATTGAGGACATGGCCATGATGACCTACCTGAACGAAGCCTCTGTGTTGTATAACCTCAAAGAGCGTTATGCAGCATGGATGATCTATGTAAGAAACCAGCACATACACACAAACACACACACACATACACACACACACACACACACACACACACACACACACACACACACACACACACACACACACACACACACACACACACACACACACACACACACACACACACACACACACACACACACACACATACACACACACACATACAGTACTACATATAAATGAATGGTAGAAACCAAAACATACCAATACAGTAGACCCGCACAAGTATACCAAAGTACAACCACATCCTTACATAAATCCAGGTAAAAGTCCATCTGACTTCGTTAATCACCTAATTTAATTGAATCCCTTTCATCCAGACCTACTCTGGGCTCTTCTGTGCCACGGTGAACCCCTACAAGTGGCTCCCCGTGTACGACATGGAGGTTGTCAACGCCTACAGAGGGAAGAAGAGGATGGAGGCTCCACCCCATATCTTCTCCGTCTCTGACAACGCCTTTCAGTTCATGCAGATTGGTACGAGCTCTCATGGATGGATGGATGGATGGATGGATGGATGGATGGATGTCCATGAATGCATATGGAACTCAAAGTCCATAAGTGTTTATGGATGAACGGATGGAAGCATTGAATGAAATTTAAAAATGCTTTAGAGAGGTACACACTTAAAACAAATGGTTCTATGCACTGCTAAATAATCAGGACAGTGCTTTGGAGAGGCAGGTGGTCGAAGTGAAGAAAGGCCAACCCTCCCCCAAAATACCTGTTGGTTTACATTTCTTACATTCATAGCTAGTTATTCAATGCTCGCCTGCTGTAACCAAATGTCAACATATATTTTTGTTAGCATAGACCTTAATTCTCTGTAACATCCCACTCATCCCACTGTAAGTTACGTCGTAAGCAAGTATGCAAACAATCTAACTAGTCTTTGCCTTTGATTGGAGTCCTGCTGCTGACATCGGCCTCTAGCAACAAACAGCCTTCCCTGTTTCTAAACCGTGAGATGACACATGCAGCTCAAAAGCGGCAGGTAGCTTTGTGGTTAAGAGCGTTGTGCCAGTAACCGAAAAAGTCGCTGGTTCTAATCCCCGAGCCGACTAGGTGAAAAATCTGTCGAAGTTTTTAATGGTTCTTCATAGAACTTATATGGAGAAGGGTTATTTTTTCTGGTTAGTCATATTCTATTGTTAAAATTCCGTAGATTTTATTAATTGACAACTTGAATCAGGTGTGCTAGTCTAGAACAGCTGGGGGTTGCTACAGAGAGAATTGAAAACCACTGATTCAGACAACACTTCTCACTGACATAAGGCCAGACCACACGAGTCTTTCACAAGACAAGCACTGGCTGTATTCTCATTTAAATGAATGGCAATACACAACAGATTAGATCAACTGGAATGACACTCTCACTCACGGTTGCACAAAAATAGCTGTACGCAAACCACACCCCAAATTATTAGAATGAGCTGCCTCGCTGACGTTTTTGAATTATCGCTAAAAGAGGGAAAAACCACTTTGAATGAACCCTATGAATGCATCAATGTACCCATAATGTTGCTTGAGTATGATAAGCAATTTGTTTTTTGGTTACAGATAATGAAAACCAGTCCGTCCTGATTACGTAAGTTGTTTACTATAATTAACTTGAGAAGGTTTTTCTATTGTAATATGTTGGGTCACATGACATTATGAATGGATTAGGTCACTTGGTGTGATGAAATACATGACATTATGAATATTATGGCTATGTGTAATAATGAGTCGATGAGTGGGAATATTGGTTAATGATTTACTTATGTTAGAAAACAGGTCAACAGTGTATTTTTTCCAATGCTCGTCTTTCTCTGGCATATAAACCAGTGGAGAATCCGGTGCAGGAAAGACTGTCAACACCAAGCGTGTCATCCAGTACTTCGCCACCATTGCAGTGTCTGGTGCCAAGAAGGAAGCAGACCCCAACAAAATGCAGGTAGGTTGTGCTCATGTTTCCTTTATAACACATTTCCATTTGGTTGGCAGGATCAACTTTTTTTTTCCATCGGTGAATCCTGTTTCAAGAAAAGTGCCCAAGAAATTGAGAAAAACTAACTTTACCACTTTACCAGTTTCTGAGCAACTTGTGTTTGTTTCAATCAGGGGTCTCTTGAGGATCAGATCATTGCAGCCAACCCTCTGCTGGAGGCTTACGGTAATGCCAAGACAGTGAGGAACGACAACTCGTCTCGCTTCGTAAGTATGAAGGGCATACTGTGGAAGTTACCTTATATTGAAAAATGTATTTCAGTAGTTTCCTGTTGTTATATCAATAAATGTCGAACAAACTGTAACATTTAAAGGGGTCTTTCAAAGTAAAATGTTAGATTTGCTTTGTTGAACTATTTCTAACCCCCATGCTCTGCTATAGGGTAAATTCATCAGGATTCACTTCCAAGGTGGCAAACTGGCTAAAGCTGACATTGAGACCTGTGAGTTGGTTTTGATTGTTTCTCAAGACTTTCCTGAATTCACGCTGATTCTTTTTTGGAGATTGTGTCATCAAATTACATTTTATCTCATGTTCTCTCTCTCTCTGTCTCTGTCTCTCTCTCGCTCTCTCTCACTCTCTCTCGCTCTTTCTCTCTCAGACCTGCTGGAGAAGTCCAGAGTGTCCTTCCAGCTGCCCGATGAGAGAGGCTACCACATCTTCTTCCAGATGATGACCAACCACAAACCTGAGATTGTTGGTACGGCAAAAGTAGTGGTTCAGGGGAAATTATTCCCACCCAAATCTGTGGAATTTATTTTAGAAAAATCATAGTCCACCTTATGAATACTATTACCAGTGAGAACATCCAAGGTAACAAGGCATCTGGACATGGGTCAGGTCTTTGGGAAATATCTATCAAGTAATGCACTGTGATGCACAAGTCCACAAGTCTCAGTCCCCTCTTTTGATGCTATTTATTATATACTACATGTATCCTCTCTGTCGTAGCCGGCCGTGACCGGGAGACCCATGGGGCGGCGCGCAATTGGCCCAGCGTCGTCCAGGGTAGGGGAGGGAATGGCCGGCAGGGATGTAGCTCAGTTGATAGAGCATGGTGTTTGCAACGCCAGGGTTGTGGGTTCGATTCCCACAGGGGGTATGAAAAAAAATAATAATAATGTAAGTCGCTCTGGATAAGAGCGTCTGCTAAATAATGTAAATGTAAATGTATCCTTGAGTCCATCTACTGAGTAAAGGAGGAAGAGATACTGTTAAGGTAGGACAGCAGCATTCTAAGAGATTTAACTGACAAGCCGTTCTCCGTTGTCCACAGAAATGTCGCTCATCACCACCAACCCCTACGACTTCCCCATGTGCAGCCAGGGTCAGATCACTGTGGCCAGCATCAACGACAAGGAAGAGCTGGATGCCACAGACGTGAGTCAAACCAAGGGTTAACCAAACTCTGGAATGGGTAGGACCACCATTCACACCGAATGACCTGTGCAATTCCAAATTGGTGGCTGCTGGGAATTTATGTATTTTTTTTTGTTGTTAGATTCTAAATACCTTGTGTAGGTTAGGCATGTCCGTCAGGGCACTCTTCATGACTTCACACTTCACCTTGATGCACATGCATGTAAGACATCCACAAGAGAGCGCCACTAAGTGTCCTGTGAAAATGTGGAAAAATCATTTTGTGCTGTCATCTACTAGTGTTGGCCAAGCGTACTCATGAGGAACAGAGAAGACAGTCAAATCTATCCATCCCATTTGTTCTGGAGTGACCACAGAACTGTAGTGTAGTGTAACTGGGCAAACTACCGGTCAGTTCATCAACGTTGTGCTTCCTCTCTAATGCCAGGATGCCATTACAATCCTGGGCTTCACTAATGAGGAGAAGATGAGCATCTACAAGCTGACAGGAGCTGTACTGCACCATGGAAACTTGCACTTCAAGCAGAAGCAGCGTGAGGAGCAGGCCGAGCCAGACGGCACAGAGGGTGAGTCCCACTCATAGATATACAACATGTAAAGCAGACAGTGTCACTAAAACTTCAACCTCCAGAAATTATTTGAAATGATGGATGTGGGTGAAAATCAAAACCTAACCCACAAAAGAGTTTGGCCAAACTAAACAAGCGATCTTGTGTGCCTGAGTTTGTTGTTGTTGGTTCTCTCTCCAGTGGCTGATAAAATCGGCTATCTGCTGGGCCTGAACTCAGCTGAGATGTTGAAGGCTCTGTGCTACCCCAGAGTGAAGGTCGGCAATGAGTACGTGACCAAGGGACAGACTGTGCCTCAGGTAAGGCGACCAAACACAGCATCTACCATTTTCTGAGCACCGGAAATCTTTTGGGGACCAGTGTATATATATTTTTCTTTCTAGTGATGTTGTTTTTCCCCAAGCTCTTATCACCTTATCACTAGACATGTTCAATATCTCCTGTATTAATTTGAGGTATTATCATTGCAGGTTAATAACTCAGTCAGCGCTCTGGCGAAGTCTATCTATGAGAGGATGTTCTTGTGGATGGTCATCCGTATCAACGAGATGCTGGACACCAAGAATCCAAGGCAGTTCTATATCGGTGTGCTTGACATTGCCGGGTTTGAGATCTTTGATGTGAGTATGAGACCAGAACAAGACAATTAGTTGTGATTGAGATGGATTACAGCCGTGTATGATGTAATGATCCCTTTTAAAACTCCACCAACAGTACAACAGCATGGAGCAGCTGTGCATCAACTTCACCAATGAGAAACTGCAACAGTTTTTCAACCACACCATGTTCGTCCTGGAGCAAGAGGAGTACAAGAAGGAGGGAATCGTCTGGGCCTTCATTGACTTCGGCATGGACTTGGCTGCCTGCATTGAGCTTATTGAGAAGGTAAGCTGTCTGTAAGGATTATAATGGACCGCAACAGCAAAGCTCATAGGAGCGCTGTGTGAGGTATTATCACAGTGGTAGAAACGTATCTGACTGTTGAGAATTCAATACGTTTCCTATTATGTGCCTCTAAATGAATATAATCCTATAAAAGCATGTTTACTAAAGGAATAGATGCGATCCTAAATGTAAATATTACTAATTTCATATACATCTCTTTTTTCGTGAAGCCATTGGGCATCTTCTCCATCCTTGAAGAGGAGTGCATGTTCCCCAAGTCTTCAGACACTACCTTTAAGGACAAGCTGTATGCCCAGCATCTTGGCAAAACCAAGGCATTTGAGAAGCCCAAGCCTGCCAAGGGCAAGGCAGAGGCCCACTTCTCCCTGGTGCACTACGCCGGTACGGTGGACTACAACATCACTGGCTGGCTGGAGAAGAACAAGGACCCCCTGAACGACTCAGTTATTCAGCTGTACGGGAAGTCCTCAGTTAAACTGTTGGCCGCCCTGTACCCCGCTGCCCCACCTGAGGGTAAGACTAGCATACGTTACAACATTTTTTTTCAAGTCTTTTGAATGTATCGCAAATTCTCAGGCTTATTCACTGGGTTCATTTACTCATACAATAGGTGTTATTTTACACAATCTCATTGGCAGCATTTTGCATTAAAGATAAGTATGAAGTTAACCAGAGATTCTCTTATTTATATTTAGTGTGCTTGCTGAAGGAAAGACCATTCTAGATTTCTTACATACTCGTATTATTATTCCGCTCTCAGAAGTATACTTGTGTAGTTATATTGTACTTTCCCCATTTTAACAGATAACACCAAGAAGGGAGGCAAGAAGAAGGGTGGTTCCATGCAGACTGTGTCCTCCCAGTTCAGGGTGAGCTTTTGACATTTGTATATTCGTTCCTTCAAAAGGTGCATTGAATATCATAAATTATTTCTGATAAAATGGTTTGTAACCCTCTTACAGGAGAACTTACATAAGCTGATGACCAACTTGAGGAGCACTCATCCTCACTTTGTGCGCTGCCTGATCCCCAACGAGTCAAAGACTCCAGGTACCAGAAATATTGAGTTAAATATGACATCTTATCAGTACAGTATCAGTAACCTTAATGAACCAATCTTTAAGCTGTTTATGAGTATTAATAGAGACTTGATCTGTTTTACCAGGTCTGATGGAGAACTTCCTGGTTATCCACCAGCTCAGGTGTAATGGTGTACTAGAGGGTATCAGGATCTGCAGAAAGGGCTTCCCCAGCAGAATCATCTATGCTGACTTCAAGCAGAGGTACAAGCACACAAACCCAAATGTGCACACACACACATGCGCACGCGCACACACACACACACACACACACAAGCCCGAACACACACACACACAGATACACAGATCTGCTCCAAGGGTTTTCCCAACATCAAAACAGGCTTTTTACTTTTTTACGTAATATAACCAACCTATTACAACTTGACATTTGTTGAAACTGTCTCCTCGTTCAGGTACAAAGTACTGAATGCCAGTGTCATCCCCGAGGGCCAGTTCATGGACAACAAGAAGGCTTCTGAGAAGCTGCTTGGGTCCATTGATGTGAATCATGAGGATTACAAGTTTGGACACACCAAGGTCAGTCACCTACCCCCAGCAAAAGCTGACAATAAAACCCTAACCGTTCAACATCACACCAGTTGGCCTATCCATTTATTTTCTTTCTTTCTTCTTCATTTAACTCATGGAAAATGTGGAAAACATCATACAGTTTTGTTCTTCGATGTCATACATCACAAGTATAGAAGAGAAACTAAACTCATTATTCATCCACAACTGTACAATAACTTACAACTTATAAACAACCTATCCCACGGTTTGTTTGTAAGCATTGCAATGTTTGTGTTGTTTAAATCAATCTAGTGGTGTTGTTTCCAGTTCTGTCGCCATCTGACTGTGGTTCCGTAATTGACCATGTTAACCTGTCTCTCAGGTGTTCTTCAAAGCCGGTCTGCTGGGTGTCCTGGAGGAGATGAGAGATGAAAAGCTGGCCTCTCTGGTCGGCATGGTCCAGGCTCTCAGCCGTGGATTCCTCATGAGGAGAGAGTTCACCAAGATGATGGAGAGGAGGTGAGGAATAGTGGACATCTTGGCAAAAAATGTCTGTCAACAACCTGTATCTAATGCATTATGATTACATACGGTATATGCTGTGAGTTGTTCACAATGAGAAAGTATGACTTAAAATGCTCTATTAAAGCTGTAGTTTGGGATTTGGCAAGCTGTTCAGTTGCCATTTTCATGTGTGATATCTACCCATTAATTCTTGAAGAATATAAAATGCCTCATGAGCTTGCATCTATCTAGAGCGCAGTCTGTGAATTTAAGAGGGGTTACATTTCCCTAGCCCTATCCCTCAGCTGTACACAAAGTGGTGGGGGGGGCTCCATTTTTGTTGTTCTTCGAATTCCAGAATGTAGCTTTATTAAACATGCCACTCACCATGCCACTCACCATGCCACTCACCATGCCACTCACCATGCCACTCACCATGCCACTCACCATGCCACTCTGTCCTTTCTGTCGACCAGAGATGCTGTCTTCACCATCCAGTACAACATCCGCTCATTCATGAATGTGAAAACCTGGCCATGGATGAAGGTGTACTTCAAGATCAAGCCCCTGCTGAAGAGCGCTGAGACTGAGAAGGAGCTGGCCAACATGAAGGAGAACTATGAGAAGATGCAGACGGACCTGGCCAAGGCTCTGGCCACAAAGAAGCAGTTGGAGGAGAAGTTGGTGTCCCTGGTGCAGGAGAGGGCAGACCTGGCGCTCCAAGTAGCATCTGTGAGTGAGAACGACCCTCATAATTTACTCACACATGAACAACACAAAGACACAAACACAGACACACACACAAATCACACAGACAGACAGTGAGACACACACACACACACACACACACACACACACACACACATAAGAACAGACACGTACACTGTGACTCACTGTCTCCCCTAGAGTCTCCCTAGGGGAGCTAATTTCCTGCACTTCTACACATTCTGCCATGGGGCAGAGAACAGTTTACAGTTGTAAAGCTAGTTTCCTGCACTTCTACACACTTTGTCATGGGGCTGATGGCTGAGAGAAAAAAAATCCAGTTTTAAAGCCAATTTCCTGCAATTCTTCTACACATTTTGCCATGGGTCTTAAGAGAAAAAAATCAGTTTTAAAGTAATTTCCTGCAATTCTACAAATGTTTTGCCATGGCTTATGCTGTGTTCTTACGTTATCTGAGTGACTCAAACATTATAACAAAATGTTTGACATTTTTGGAATTTTAGATTCTACCTGACTGTCAAGTTTTTATTTTGGTGATAGATGATACTATAAAAAAAAATATATATATAGCTCTATTATATTTTAACACTTTAGTCATTTAAGATTAAACTGAAGAACGTTTTACCATCCCTAAAATAAAAAATAAAAATAAAAATTTGGGGGAGTGGCAACAACTAAATGAACATAGGGGAAACACTGCTGTGTTGTATGTGCTAACTCACATTTATTTGTGTTACCCATGTTACATATATATTTCAAGCATATATATTGATTTGCTCTGACCTATTTGACTAAATTAAGTCTATATTTGGATACACAAAGTGAGGCCGTAGATTTTTTTCTCCCTGTTCTGAAACCAGGATTCAGAGAATCTAAACGATGCTGAGGAAAGGTGCGAGGGGCTCATCAAGAGCAAGATCCAGCTGGAGGCCAAACTCAAAGAGACGACCGAGAGGCTGGAGGATGAGGAGGAGATGAACGCTGAGTTGACTGCCAAGAAGAGGAAGCTGGAGGATGAGTGCTCTGAGCTGAAGAAGGACATTGATGACCTGGAGCTCACCCTGGCCAAAGTGGAGAAGGAGAAGCACGCCACTGAAAACAAGGTCTCGTAGACAGTCTAACCATCCAAACAAAAATCTACTCAAAACATAGTTAAACAGAAATGGATTTCAAGTTGTTTTGTAGGTGTAGGGAAATGAAGACACAAAATAGTGGAATTTCAGATGCAGTTTTTCTCCGCACATTCAATACATGTTCTGTTCCCCCTCATTTATGACTTACATTCAGTACACTGGCATGGTGTACAGCGCCATTTAGTGTTGAATAGTACAGTACTTGTTGACACAATTATAATCTGAATGAATTTAATGCAATATATATCAAACTAAATCTCCCCTTCGTGGTGAAGTGACCAAAGACTTACATTTGTTGTGGACGTTTTCAGGTTAAAAACCTGACAGAGGAGATGGCATCTATGGATGAGAGTGTTGCCAAGCTGACCAAGGAGAAGAAAGCCCTCCAAGAGGCCCACCAGCAGACACTGGACGACCTGCAGGCAGAGGAGGACAAAGTCAACACTCTGACCAAGGCCAAGACCAAGCTGGAACAGCAAGTGGACGACGTGAGTGGAGTTTGACATTTTGACCATGATTGTATGTAAGATGATATTATCTTCAGTTGGTTAGATTTGAACATTACATGTGTGTTTTTATCTTGTAGCTTGAGGGTTCTCTGGAGCAAGAGAAGAAGCTCCGTATGGACCTTGAGCGAGCCAAGAGAAAGCTGGAGGGAGATCTGAAACTGGCCCAGGAGTCCATAATGGACCTGGAGAATGACAAGCAGCAGTCTGATGAGAAAATCAAGAAGTGAACACAAACAAATTACTACAGTATTACCTGCCATATTGATCAACATAATGGTTGTTCTTGGCTTAGACTTGTAATTATGAATTAGGATTTGTATGTTTTTCTAAAAAGCAAAGTGAATGGTATTATATTCTCCCTTCACACTATCAAACCAAAACCAACTCTGCAATCGACGTGTTTGTGTTTCTTAGGAAGGACTTTGAGACCACCCAGCTCCTCAGCAAGATTGAGGATGAGCAGTCTCTGGGAGCTCAGCTGCAGAAGAAGATCAAGGAACTCCAGGTACAGTACAGGATCTAAGCTCCAGTACAGGAAAGCACACACCTGAATCGTTTCCTTAAAAAATGATTCTGGTAGCACACATATTTTCTGGTGGCTTCTGATGGCTCAGTAAGTTGGAAGATGGTGCTTCTTGCTGGTGCTTTTAACCGTTGTAAAGATGTTGCTTCTTACCGTTGTGGTTTTGGTTGCCACATTGGACACTGTCTACTGAAGATATTAGTGTGACTGGCTTTGTATTAAGAAATGTATGCAAAATATACATACTATTATTATTTTGTGAGGTTCAATTGTTTCAACTGTATTGTAGTGTTCATACCCCCTGCTCCTGCCCCCTGTTCTAGGCCCGTATTGAGGAGCTGGAGGAGGAAATTGAGGCTGAGCGTGCTGCCAGGGCTAAGGTTGAGAAGCAGAGGGCCGATCTCTCCAGGGAACTTGAGGAGATCAGCGAGAGGCTGGAGGAGGCCGGAGGTGCCACTGCTGCTCAGATTGAGATGAACAAGAAGCGTGAGGCTGAGTTCCAGAAGCTGCGTCGTGATCTTGAAGAGTCCACCCTTCAGCATGAGGCCACAGCCGCCGCTCTGCGCAAGAAGCAGGCCGACAGTGTGGCTGAGCTCGGGGAGCAGATCGACAACCTGCAGCGAGTCAAGCAAAAGCTGGAGAAGGAGAAGAGTGAGTACAAGATGGAGATTGATGACCTCTCCAGCAACATGGAGGCCGTCGCCAAGACTAAGGTGAGTAGTGATGTTTTAGTCAAGCAGTGTTGAGGAGGGTCAACTTCATTACCATTCAAGTGCACTGAAGTTGACAGGAGTCCCATATGTTTCACTAACAGGGCAATCTGGAGAAGATGTGCCGTACTCTTGAGGACCAGCTGAGCGAGATCAAGACTAAGAATGATGAGAATGTTCGCCAGGTCAACGACATCAGCGGACAGAGGGCCAGACTCCTGACAGAAAATGGTACCCATCAACAATGAACAACAAACCAAACCAATGTAGTTCACCTCAGCAGTACACAATAACATGTCCACATAGTGTCTACTGCACTATTCACCACCTAACATTGCCCTACGACACTTCAAAATACATTTTAAATCTTAGAGAGCAGAGACCCTATTAACACAATGCCCCTCTTTCCCTGCAGGTGAGTTTGGCCGCCAGCTGGAGGAGAAGGAAGCCCTGGTGTCTCAGCTGACCAGAGGCAAACAGGCCTTCACTCAGCAGGTGGAGGAGCTGAAGAGGCAGATTGAGGAGGAGGTCAAGGTAAGGGACCCAAAATGGACTCCACCTACCACAGTTTAGAGCCATGTCTTCGTGAAGACGGTGACTACGCCACTCTCAGAGACTGTTTTACTCTCTCTCTAATCTCTCTTTGTCTTTGTCTTTCTTGCTTTCTTTCCCAGGCTAAAAACGCACTGGCCCACGGTGTCCAGTCTGCCCGCCATGACTGTGACCTCCTGAGGGAGCAGTTTGAGGAGGAGCAAGAGGCCAAGGCAGAGCTGCAACGTGGCATGTCCAAGGCCAACAGTGAGGTGGCTCAGTGGAGGACTAAGTATGAAACTGATGCCATCCAGCGCACAGAGGAGCTGGAGGAGGCCAAGTGAGTTGCACACAACAGCAAAAACACAACTATAGGGTGGTAGTGGGCTCTGAGAAAATGTTAAGTCAATATGTATTGTAAGATTTGTTTCACAACAAATTGTTCACCATAAAACCACCCTCTGTCGTCCAACAGGAAGAAGCTGGCCCAGCGTCTGCAGGAGGCAGAGGAGACCATTGAGGCGACGAACTCCAAGTGCGCCTCCTTGGAGAAGACCAAGCAGAGGCTACAGGGAGAGGTGGAGGACCTCATGATTGACGTTGAGAGAGCCAACGCGATGGCTGCCAACCTCGACAAGAAGCAGAGGAACTTTGACAAGGTGAAAATTTATAAATAACCCTAGTGTGATATTTTCTGTGTGCTATTTGATCAATTGTTGTACAATCGTAACATATTTCTGATTCAAAACTCTCCATCAATTAGTTCTAATGAAAATCCCATGTATTTCCCTAGGTTCTGGCAGAGTGGAAGCAGAAGTATGAGGAGGGTCAGGCTGAGCTGGAAGGAGCTCAGAAGGAGGCTCGCTCTATGAGCACTGAACTCTTCAAGATGAAGAACTCCTACGAGGAGGCTCTGGATCAACTGGAGACTCTGAAGAGAGAGAACAAGAACCTGCAACGTGAGCATTTGACAGCAGTTCTATTTTTTGAAAATGGAGGGAACTGTAATCATCAAAATTACATCAAAATTACTATTACACCATCTCAGAATTGTTTTATGTACAGTTTAAAGTATTATTGTCTGAACTTGTAATCTGTATTCTTTCGAACAACCCAAAGAAGTAGGGGGCAATTCGATTTGCAAGACCATATGAAGTGATGTTATTAATGAACTGTTATTATGATTCAATGTCAACTTTAGTGCATTGGCGATATCCACTGAAAATCTCCCGAGCCTAAACTGCTCCTGTGTTTGTGTGTGCAGAGGAGATCTCTGACCTGACTGAGCAGATCGGAGAGACTGGCAAGAGCATCCATGAGCTGGAGAAGGCAAAGAAGACCGTGGAGACAGAGAAGTCTGAGATCCAGACCGCTCTGGAGGAGGCTGAGGTACAAACTACAGCTGTTTGATGGGAAAAGCAATTCCTGCTACAGTCCAATGCTTTCTTTATTGGTGTTTATTGTAGTCATATATATTTAATTAATTGTGTTATGCACATCCAAATACAAATGTATTGAACACAATTCGCCTGACTGCTTCTCTTTGTCCAGGGAACACTGGAGCACGAGGAATCCAAGATTCTGCGCGTGCAGCTGGAGCTGAACCAGATCAAGGGTGAGGTGGACAGGAAGATCGCTGAGAAGGACGAGGAGATGGAGCAGATCAAGAGGAACAGCCAGAGGATGGTTGACTCCATGCAGAGCAACCTGGACTCTGAGGTCAGGAGCAGGAATGACGCCCTGAGGGTGAAGAAGAAGATGGAGGGAGACCTGAACGAGATGGAGATCCAGCTGAGCCACGCCAACAGGCAGGCCGCTGAGGCTCAGAAACAGCTGAGGAACGTCCAGGGACAGCTCAAGGTAAAGGGACTGGGACATCAGGCAACAAAAATCTGAACATGGGGAGGGATTCGTTGTTTTTTTATCTGTAAAAAAGAATAGAAGAGAGGAATTTCAATAGAGTGGACTAATATACTGTTGAAAGGTATGGAAATTTGGGAAATTATTATCAATTAAAATGTCTATCACTGATCCTATTGCCCATGAGTCTTAATGAACCTATGTCATTGTGAACCCCAGGATGCCCAATTGCACCTTGATGACGCTGTCCGCGCCTCAGAGGACATGAAGGAGCAGGCAGCCATGGTGGAGCGCAGAAACGGTCTGATGGTGGCTGAAATCGAGGAGCTGAGAGTAGCTCTGGAGCAGACAGAGAGAGGCCGCAAAGTGGCTGAGACTGAGCTGGTAGACGCCAGCGAGCGTGTTGGACTGCTGCACTCCCAGGTACGGGTCAAAAGCTATTTATAATAAAACCTAGCACACCGTTTACACGCTCCTGGAATTCGACAGTGCTTGCTTTTGAGATTTTCATAATTCTGCCTTGTGACTTGTGAGTTCTCGAGAGTCAAACAAATGGTCTTGTTTCCTCCTCCAGAACACCAGCCTTCTGAACACCAAGAAGAAGCTGGAGACTGACCTGGTGCAGGTGCAGGGAGAGGTGGACGACATCGTCCAGGAAGCCAGGAACGCAGAGGACAAGGCCAAGAAGGCCATCACTGACGTGAGTCCTTATGATCTCTATTGAATTACATCAACTTGATTTTGTCCATAAGGGCCAATGGTAGCTGGGCTGGTTAACCACAACAAAGATCTCAGAGGGACGTTATGATTGGTGCAGTGTCGGAAATCCCAGACCTATGGGCAACAGCACTAGGTCTAGGAATCATGTCGGATTTTCTTGGCCAATTCGGGAAGGGTGCTATTTTGACAGACAACTCTCCCAACAAATCACACATCTGGGTAGGCGGGCTTTACGGCAGGACTCCGGACGGATTTTACGGCACTCAACTCCCCCCTTTCCTCTATCAAATTGACGTTGGTTTTAGTACAGACGAGTATGCTGGAACATTCGTACATTGTGAGAGGCAACCCGTCTGTCTAGAGAGACTATGATTGGTGCCAATCGGTGCATAAATTAAACAAACTACCATTCCAGGCGGCCATGATGGCTGAGGAGCTGAAGAAGGAGCAGGACACCAGCTCTCACCTGGAGAGGATGAAGAAGAACCTGGAGGTCACGGTCAAGGACCTGCAGCACCGCCTGGATGAGGCTGAGAATCTGGCCATGAAGGGAGGCAAGAAGCAGCTCCAGAAACTGGAGTCCAGGGTGAGTTAACAGCAGTGTGGATTGAAAGACTGATTGCTGGAAATGTATTTGATCATATAAAAATACACAGAAGCATTGATAACCTTAGATAATGAAAAGCTGTTGTTATGATTACAAACCCCTTCAATTAAAAATTTACCAGTACACAGGAACAGACAACATTGTGCCTCCTTGACTGAGTAGTAGAAGAAGATACCTCTGTTTTACTAAGATATGTGACGTCTTTCAACACCTTTAAATAAATACCTACGTCCATTTCTTCCACGAAGGTGCGTGAGCTGGAGACCGAGGTGGAGGCCGAGCAGAGAAGAGGTGTAGACGCGGTCAAGGGAGTCCGCAAGTATGAACGCAGAGTCAAGGAGCTCACCTACCAGGTAAGAGAATGTGCCTTCTTCACACACTTGACACAAACACAGACAGGTTTGTGAATAAAACGATGGGGAATTGATTCTTTGATCTTCTCCCACAGACTGAGGAGGATAAGAAGAACGTCGGCAGACTTCAGGACCTGGTAGATAAGCTGCAGTTGAAAGTGAAGGCCTACAAGAGGCAGGCTGAGGAAGCGGTGAGTCACAGACTTAGTCAAATACTCTGAAAGCATACATATTTTCCCCCTAGTAGACATTACAAAACTTCATGTCCATACCGTTTAGTTGAAGTAAGTGCTACTGCACATCAGTCAACAATGACTCAATTGATAACGGAAGTGTTATGTGTTACCAACTTAAAGGAGAGGGGGTTCAATATTAATATTAATATTGCGGTTTGATCCCCCGTTCTGCAACTCACTTTCTCTGCTGTATCATCTAACATACATTGCTATCTGTCAATAAAAAGCTTTCAAATACTTACGAAGTATATTTATTAATTTGTTACCTGAAGCTTCAAACTTTGAATGCTGAAGTTCTGCTCTCCTCTCTTTCCTCACCCAGGAGGAAGCAGCCAACCAGCACATGTCTAAGTTCAGGAAGGTTCAGCATGAGCTGGAGGAGGCTGAGGAGCGTGCTGACATCGCTGAGACTCAGGTCAACAAGCTCAGAGCCAAGACCCGCGAAGGTGGAAAGGTACTGAGCTGCTGCTAAACCTGACTCGTAGATCAAAGATGACCACATCAACAACACCTATGAATTAGCCTTCACAGAGGTCAATACGGACCTTTTACACTCACTGAAAATGTATTTAAGACCTCTAAGAAGCACATTTCAGGTAGGGCGATTTGTTGGTAATTTAAGCTGAGCACTGAGCATTAAATTCTTGATCCATTATATTATTTCCAAGTGTTCATACATTTTGTTCTATTCATGTTATTCAATACTGATCTATGCTTTTCTTTCGTCTTACAGGGCAAGGAAGCTGCTGAATAGACCAAATGTATTGAAGATCAAAGTCTTAACATTTTCCTGTGTTGCATAAAATATGATTTTCATGGTTAAATGTTTTGCGTTGATTAAAAACATGTAGTCCTACGTACACTTCCTTTGTGACTGTGGATTTATTTACTCAGCTTTTTCATACCATAAAAACATTGTACTTTAATTAAAGGAGCAATCTGGGAATCCTAAAACAACAAAGCGTCACCCCAACAAAGCAATCACTTTTTTGGGGGGGTAAACAGCTGAGGGATGAGGCTGGAGAAATGTAACCACTCTCAAATTCATACTGAGCTATGGATCAAAGGACTGACCATCCATAACATAAAAATAATAGTTTCAAACCTTTACAGTCGGGAGAATTGGCCTATATGGACAGGCCCAAATTGAAATGTTTCTAAACAAACAAAATGAGAGAAGCATATACATACCATGGTAACAATTGAAAGGGAACACTGGAGATTGTGGGGAAATTCTAAGAACTAAGTTCTCAGGAAACAACAGGACGGATTTTTACATTTGAGTTTTGTCACAGATTATGCACACATTAATCTCCCGTGGACAGACTATGTAAACATAAATGGTAATCAAGCATCTGACCAAATTCCATGAGATTTTAGTTCTGGGTAAACCAAGATTCTGCACACATGAATGGGAAAAGGAAGGACAAATGTGATATTGATTTAGCATTAGCCAATTAGCATTTCCAACTGATTTTCGGCTGATATATAAACGCTTCCATAATGATTAGCGTTAAATTCCTGCCCCCTGTTGATGAAGTGATGGCAATACACATTATAGACACGCAACAGGCTTTTGCAAGGTTCAGACGGATACATTGACCTTTCATGAGGAAAACAGAATAGTCTGATTCGTTTTAAAAAAAATCATAAAAAACAAAACAATTAGCTAGCTCATTAAGAAAACTAAACCAATTAGCTAGCTCATTAATCATAATTATTTTGATTGAAGAACACTGTACGGTCCAAAAACAACACTTGATGACACATGACACTCATTCAGTGATGACTGATATTACAGCGTCTGTTACAGTCAATGACTGTGTGTATTCCAAACACATACACCTTTTGTGAAACGCTTCCTGTAGTGATGAAATGTGTCTCGTCACTAGATCCAATATGTGGATTGAATGCCTGCAGTGCCTAATGAAAGTCTACACACACCTTGCACAGTTTTCACATTTTGCTGCTGTAAAATTACATCAAAAAAAGCAATTAAATTAGATTTTTTTCTGACAGAGCTACAAAATCTACTTCACATTTCAAATCAAATCAAATCACATTTTATTTCTCACATACACGTGTTTAGCAGATGTTATTGCGGGTGTAGCGAAATGCTTGTGCTTCTAGCTCCGACATTGCGGTAATATCTAACAAGTAATATCTAACAATTTCACAACATATACCCAATACACACAAATCTATGTAAGGAATGGAATTTAAGAATATATACATTTATGGACAAGCAATGAGGCAATATGGACTTTCAGCTCCCTCCAAAGATTTTCTATTGGGTTCAGGTCTGGAGACAGGCTAGGCCACTCCAGGACCTTGAGATGCTTCTTAAGGAGCCACTCCTTAGTTGCCCTGGCTGTGTGTTTCGGGTCGTTGTCATGCTGGAAGACCCAGCCACGACCCATCTTCAATGCTCTTACTGAGGGAAGGAGGTTGTTGGCCAAGATCTCGTGATACATGGCCCCATCCATCCTCCCCTCAATACGGTGCAGTCGTCCTGTCCCCTTTGCAGAAAAGCATCCCCAAAGAATGATGTTTCCACCTCCATGCTTCACGGTTGGGATGGTGTTCTTGGGGTTGTACTCATCCTTCTTCTTCTCCAAACACAGCGAGTGGAGTTTAGACCAAAAAGCTATATTTTTGTCTCATCAGACCACATGACCTTCTCCCGTTCCTCCTCTGGATCATCCAGATGGTCATTGGCAAACTTCAGACGGGCCTGGACATGCGCTGGCTTGAGCAGGGGGACCTTGCGTGCGCTGCAGGATTTTAATCCATGACGGCGTAGTGTGTTACTAATGGTTTTCTTTGAGACTGTGGTCCCAGCTCTCTTCAGGTCATTGACCAGGTCCTGCCGTGTAGTTCTGGGCTGATCCCTCACCTTCCTCATGATCATTGATGCCCCACGAGGTGAGATCTTGCATGGAGCCCCAGACCGAGGGTGATTGACCGTCATCTTGAACTTCTTCCATTTTCTAATAATTGCGCCAACAGTTGTTGCCTTCTCACCAAGCTGCTTGCCTATTGTCCTGTAGCCCATCCCAGCCTTGTGCAGGTCTACAATTTTATCCCTGATGTCCTTACACAGCTCTCTGGTCTTGGCCATTGTGGAGAGGTTGGAGTCTGTTTGATTGAGTGTGTGGACAGGTGTCTTTTATACAGGTAACGAGTTGAAATATGTGCAGTTAATACAGGTAATGAGTGGAGAACAGGAGGGCTTCTTAAAGAAAAACTAACAGGCCTGTGAGAGCCGGAATTCTTACTGGTTGGTAGGTGATCAAATACTTATGTCATGCAATAAAATGCAAATTAATTACTTAAAAATCATACAATGTGATTTTCTGGATTTTTGTTTTAGATTCCGTCTCTCACAGTTGAAGTGTACATATGATAAAAATTACAGACCTCTACATGCTTTGTAAGTAGGAAAACCTGCAAAATCAGCAGTGTATCAAATATTTGTTCTCCCCACTGTACATATGAGATGAGTAATGCAAGATATGTAAACATTATTAAAGTGACTTGTATTCTATTTCTAAGTGGCCAGTGATTTCAATAGGCAGCAGCAGCCTCTAGTGTGCTAGTGATGGCTATTTAACAGCCTGATGGCCTTGAGATAGAATCTTTTTTTAATTATCTCGGTCCCAGCTTTGATGCACCTGTACTGACCTCGCCTTCTGGATGATAGCGGGGTGAACAGGCTGTGGCTGGGGTGTCCTTGATGATCTTTTTGGCCTTCCTGTGATATCGGGTGCTGTAGATGTCCTGGAGGGCGGGTAGTTTGCCCCCGGTAATGCGTTCGGCAGACCGCATCACCCTCTGGAGAGCCCTGCGGTTGCGGGCGGTGCAGTTGCCGTACCAGGCGGTGATACAGCCCGACAGGATGCTCTCAATTGTGCATCTGTAAAAGTTTGTGAGGGTTTTAGGTGCCAAGACAAATGTCTTCAGCCTCCTGAGGTTGAATAGGCTCTGTTGCGCTTTCTTCACCACACTGTCTGCGTGGGTGGACCATTTCAGTTTGTTAGTGATGTGTATGCCAAGGAACTTGAATTTTTCCACCTTCTCCACTGCGGTCCCGTCGATGTGGATAGGGGGGTGTACCCTCTGCTGTTTCCTGAAGTCCACGATCATCTCCTTTGTTTTGTTGACGTTGAGTGAGAGGTTATTTTCCTGGCACCACACTCCCAGAGCCCTCACCTCCTCCCTGTAGGCTGTCTCGTCATTGTTGGTAATCAAGCCTACTACTGTTGTGTCGTCTGCAAACTTGATGATTGAGTTGGAGGCGTGCATGGCTACGCAGTCATGGGTGAACAGGGAGTACAGGATGGGGCTGAGCACACACCCTTGTGGGGCCCCAGTGTTGAGGATCAGCGAAGTGGAGATGTTGTTTCCTACCTTCACCACCTGGGGGGCGGCCCGTCAGGAAGTCCAGGACCCAGTTGCACAAGGCGGGGTTCAGACCCAGGGCCTCGAGCTTAATGATGGCTTGGAGGGTACTATGGTGTTGAATGCTGAGCTATAGTCAATGAACAGCATTCTTACATAGGTATTCCTCTTGTACAGATGGGATAGGGCAGTGTACAGTGTGATGGCGATTGCATCGTCTGTGGATCTATTGGGGCAGTAAGCAAATTGAAGTTGGTCTAGGGTGACAGGTAAGGTAGAGGTGATATGATCCTTGACTAGTCTCTCAAAGCACTTCATGATGACAGAGATGAGTGCTACGGGGCGATAGTCATTTAGTTCAGTTACCTTTGCTTTCTTGGGTACAGGAACAATGGTGGCCATCTTGAAGCATGTGGAGACAGCAGACTGGGATAGGGGGATATTGAATATGTCCGTAAACACACCAGCCATTTTCAAAGTGAAAGAACATTTTCCAAATTAATTAAAACAATAAATAATTATAATGTCTTCACTTCGTGATCTGCCGTGGTCGGGAGAGGTTGTGTTTTCTCTAGCAGGAGGTAAGCTTGGCTTCTTATATGGTGTTGAGTAAAGCTTAAACCATGTATTTAGATTGTAGGTAGGTATTGTAGTTAGGTATTATAGGTAGTTTACTCAGGTAGTTATTGTAGGTTATTGTAGGTAATTATTGTAGGTAAGGACTGTATTCGGCGGACCCCGGCGAAGCACGAGGCTAGCTTACCCACTACTTGGACCAACAAAGCTAGCTAGCTAGCTAGCGGGTAGCTACTGGTAACTTTTAGCAACAGTGGTTAGTTGTTTCCAATGTTATTTCACGCTTAAGAGTACCTGTGATTGAGCCAGCTAGCCGCCACCATTCAGCTGTTTTTCTAACCTCATTATCATTAACGTTAGGTGGTTGGTAGCTGCTGTACTTAATTACGGCTACTGATTGCAGTCTGCCAGTTTGGCTTTATACATAGCTTGGGCTTTGTCGAGTAAGGCTTAAACTATGTATTTAGATTGTAGTTAGGTATTATAGGTAGGCATCGTGGGCTGTATATTATTAAGTAGTATAGGTAGGCATCGTGGGCTGTTGTGGGTAGCTGTTGTGTAGTTATTGTAGGTTACTTTTGTATTCGGCGGTGCCGGGTGTAGCACGAAGCTAGCTAGCTAACTCACCTCCTGGATTAGCTGGCGAGTAGCTATCAGCAACGGTAGCAACTAAAAACAATATCCTTTTAGCCAGCTACATTCGTTCGCAGCGACGCCGTTTTTCAAACAAAGTCAACACAGCAGCCATTGCTAGCTAGCCAACACTACCAGCTGGCTGTACTGTAGTAGCTAAATACAATATCTTTGTGCTAGCTACCCAACGTTTAATCATTGCTGCGTTATGAAAGGTAAGCTTGGCTTCTTATATGGTGTTGAGTTAAGCTTAAACCATGTATTTAGATTGTAGGTAGGTATTGTAGTTTGGTATTATAGGTAGCTTACTCAGGTAGTTATTGAAGGTTATTGTAGGTAATTACTGTAGGTAAGTATTGTATTCGGCAGACCCCGGCGAAGCACGAGGCTAGCTTACCCACTACTTGGACCAACAAAGCTAGCTAGCTAGCTAGCGGGTAGCTACTGGTAACTTTTAGCAACTGTGGTTAGTTGTTTCCAATGTTATTTCATGCTTAAGAGTACCTGTGATTGAGCCAGCTAGCTGCTACCATTCAGCTGTTTTTCTAACCTCATCCGAGGCATTAACGTTAGGTGGTTGGTAGCTGCTGTACTTAATTACAGCTACTGATAACAGTCTGCTGTAGTTTACAACAATTCTAATTTCTAAAGTGGAAGTTGGGAGAGTTTTATTCGGGTGGTTCAGTGAAACAATTATAGTTTCTGAGGTGGAAGTTGGGAGAGTTATATTTTTTTGGTGAGGGAGGCCTGCTCTCTCCTTTCCCAGATGTTTAGTTCATTTCATTCCGATCTCCTCTGCATTATTGTAGCCATCTGCTGCAGCCTGTCAACTATGCCTCTGCCTATCCCTGTTCTCTCCTCTCCGCACAGGCTACACAAACGCCTCACACCACGTGGCTGCTGCCTCTCTAACCTGGTGGTCCCTGCACGCACCACACACCTGGAGTTCCAGGTCTCAGGCAGCCTCTGGAACTGCCGTTCTGCCGCCAACAAGGCTGACTTCATCCCAGCCTATGCTACCCTCCAGTCCCTCGACTTCCTGGCGCTGACGGAAACATGGATTACCACTGAAAACACTGCTACTCCTACTGCTCTCTCCTCGTCTGACCATGTGTTCTCGCATACCCCGAGAGCATCTGGTCAGAGGGGTGGTGGCACAGGAATCCTCATCTCTCCCAAGTGGTCATTCTCAATTTTTCCCCTAACCCATCTGTCTATCTCCTCATTTGAATTCCACGCTGTCACAGTCACTAGCCCATTTAAGCTTAATATCCTTGTCATCTATCGCCCTCCAGGTTCCCTTGGAGAGTTCATCAATGAGCTTGACGCCTTGATAAGTTCCTTTCCTGAGGATGGCTCACCCTTCACAGTTTTGGGAGATTTCAACCTCCCTACGTCTACATTTGACTCATTTCTCTCTGCCTCCTTCTTTCCACTCCTCTCCTCTTTTGACCTCACCCTCTCACCATCCCCCACTCACAAGGCAGGCAATACGCTTGACTTCATCTTTACTAGATGTTGCTCTTCTACTAATCTCACTGCAACTCCCCTCCATGTCTCCGACCACTACTTTGTATCCTTTTCTCTCTCGCTCTCCTCCAACACTACTCACTCTGCCCCTACACAGATGGTAACGCGCCGCCGCAACCTTCGCTCTCTTTCTCCCACTACTCTCTCCTCTTCCATCCTATCATCTCTTCCCTCTGCTCAATCCTTCTCCCTCCAATCTCCTGATTCTGCCTCCTCAACCCTCCTCTCCTCCCTTTCTGCATCCTTTGACTCCCTGTGTCCCCTATCCTCCCGGCCGGCTCGGTCCTCCCCTCCAGCTCCGTGGCTTGATGACTCATTGCGAGCTCACAGAACAGAGCTCCGGGCAGCTGAGCGGAAATGGAAGAAAACTAAACTTCCTGCCGACCTGGCATCTTTTCACTCCCTCCTCTCTACATTTTCTTCATCTGTTTCTGCTGCTAAGGCCACTTTCTACCACTCTAAATTCCAAGCATCTGCCTCTAACCCTAGGAAGCTCTTTGCCACATTCTCCTCACTGCTGAATCCCCCCCTCCTCCCTCTCTGTGGATGACTTCGTCAACCACTTTGAAAAGAAGGTTGACGACATCCGATCCTCGTTTGTTAAGTCTAATGACACTGCTGGTCCTGCTCACACTGCCCTACCCTATGCTTTGACTTCTTTCTCCCCTCTCTCTCCAGATAAAATCTTGCGACTAGTGACTGCAGGCCGCCCAACAACCTGCCCGCTTGACCCCATCCCCTCCTCTCTTCTCCAGACCATCTCCGGTGACCTTCTCCCCTACCTCACCTCGCTGATCAACTCATCCTTGACTGCTGGCCATGTCCCTTCCGTCTTCAAGAGAGCGAGAGTTGCACCCCTTCTCAAAAAAACCAACACTCGATCCCACTGATGTCAACAACTACAGACCAGTATCCCTTCTTTCTTTTCTTTCCAAAACTATTGAGCGTGCCGTCTTTAGCCAACTCTCTTGCTATCTCTCTCAGAATGACCTTCTTGATCCAAACCAGTCAGGTTTCAGGACTGGTCATTCAACTGAGACTGCTCTTCTCTGTGTCACGGAGGCTCTCCGCACTGCTAAAGCTAACTCTCTCTCCTCTGCTCTTGTCCTTCTAGACCTGTCTGCTGCCTTTGATACAGTGAACCATCAGATCCTCCTCTCCACCCTCTCCGAGCTGGGCATCTCCGGCGCGGCTCACTCCTGGATTGCGTCCTACCTGACCGGTCGCTCCTACCAAGTGGCGTGGCGAGAAGCTGTCTCCGCACCACGTGCTCTCACCACTGGTGTCCCCCAGGGCTCAGTTCTAGGCCCTCTCCTTTTCCTCCCTATACACCAAGTCACTTGGCTCTGTCATATCCTCACATGGCCTCTCCTATCATTGCTACGCTGACGATACACAATTAATCTTCTCCTTTCCCCCTTCTGATAACCAGGTGGCGAATCGCATCTCTGCATGTCTGGCCGACATATCAGTATGGATGACGGATCACCACCTCAAGCTGAACCCTGGCAAGATGGAGCTGCTCTTCCTCCCGGGGAAGGACTGCCCGTTCCATGATCTCGCCATCACGGTTGACAACTCTGTTGTGTCCTCCTCCCAGAGTGCGAAGAGCCTTAGCGTGACCCTGGACAACACCCTGTCGTTCTCCGCTAACATCAAGGCGGTGACCCGATCCTGCAGGTTCATGCTCTACAACATTTGGAGAGTACGACCCTGCCTTACACAGGAAGCGGCACAGGTCCTAATCCAGGCACTTGTCATCTCCCGTCTGGATTACTGCAACTCGCTGTTGGCTGGGCTCCCTGCCTGTGCCATTAAACCCCTACAACTCATCCAGAATGCCGCAGCCCGTCTGGTGTTCAACCTTCCCAAGTTCTCTCACGTCACCCCCCTCCTCCGCACACTCCACTGGCTTCCAGTTGAGGCTCGCATCCGTTACAAGACCATGGTGTTTGCCTATGGAGCAGTGAGGGGGAACGGCACCTCCGTACCTTCGGGCTCTGATCAGTCCCTACACCCAAACGAGGGCATTGCGTTCATCCACCTCTGGCCTGCTGGCTCCCTTCCTCTGCGGAAGCATAGTTCCCGCTCAGCCCAGTCAAAACTGTTCGCTGCTCTGGCACCCCAATGGTGGAACAAGCTCCCTCACGACGCCAGGACGGCGGAGTCACTCACCACCTTCCGGAGACATTTGAAACCCCACCTCTTTAAGGAACACCTGGGATAGGATAAAGTAATCCTTACCCCCCCAAAAAAAATACAAATAAATAAAAAAGTAAAAAGTATATAAAAAAAAATATATTTTTTTAAAAGTATAATTGTAAAGTGGTTATCCCACTGGCTATAGGGTGAATGCACCAATTTGTAGTCGCTCTGGATAAGAGCGTCTGCTAAATGACGTAAATGTGCCCTTGAGCAAGGCACTTAACCCTAATTGCTCCTGTAAGTCGCTCTGGATAAGAGCGTCTGCTAAATGACTAAAATGTAAATGTAAATGTAATTGCGTGTGTATTGATTACCTATGTCTTCACACCCCAGAAGTAATACTTAGTGGAAGCTCCTTTGGCAGCCATTACGGCTGTGAATCGTTTTAGAATAAAGATTATACCAACTTTGCACAACTTTTAGGATAACTCTTTAACAACTTTGCACAACTCTTAGAGCAATATACAAGCCAAATCCATTGTTTTCTTCCAAATTGCTCAGCTCAGTACGTTTGGTTGGGAATGATTGATAGACAAGCTCAGTACGTTTGGTTGGGAATGATTGATAGACAAGCTCAGTACGTTTGGTTGGGAATCATTGATAGACAAGCTCAGTACGTTTGGTTGGGAATGATTGATAGACAAGCTCAGTACGTTTGGTTGGGAATCAATGATAGACAAGCTCAGTACGTTTGGTTGGGAATCAATGATAGACAAGCTCAGTACGTTTGGTTGGGAATCAATGATAGACAAGCTCAGTACGTTTGGTTGGGAATCAATGATAGACAAGCTCAGTACGTTTGGTTGGGAATCAATGATAGACAAGCTCAGTACGTTTGGTTGGGAATCAATGATAGACAAGCTCAGTACGTTTGGTTGGGAATCAATGATAGACAAGCTCAGTACGTTTGGTTGGGAATCAATGATAGACAAGCTCAGTACGTTTGGTTGGGAATCAATGATAGACAAGCTCAGTACGTTTGGTTGGGAATCAATGATAGACAAGCTCAGTACGTTTGGTTGGGAATCAATGATAGACAAGCTCAGTACGTTTGGTTGGGAATCAATGATAGACAAGCTCAGTACGTTTGGTTGGGAATCAATGATAGACAAGCTCAGTACGTTTGGTTGGGAATCATTGATAGACAGCTACAGTCGCTAGTGAAAGTCTACACGCCCCTTGCACAGTCTTCACATTCTTCTGCCTTAAAACTAAATCTAAAAAGGGATTAAATTCGATTTTCATCCTATCGATCTACACAACCTACTACACAATTTCAAAGTAAAATAAAAATTATAGAAAATGTTCCAAATTACTAAGAAATATAAAATTAGGATGTACTGATTGCATCTGTCTTCACACCCCAGAGTTAATACTTGGTGGAAGCACCTTTGGTAGCCATTACAGCTGTGAATCATTTTGAATCAGATTCTACCAACTTTGCACAACTCTTAACTCTACATATATACATTGTTTTTGTCTAAATTGCTCAGCTCAGTAAATTTGGTTGTGAATCATTGATGGACAACAATATTCAAACCTTGTCTTTGATTTTCAAGCTAATTTAAATCAGGACCAGTGGCGACCCGTCATTCAGGGCAGGTGGGGCAGAGTCCCACCTGTTTTGAGCCCCACCTGTTTACCAAAAAAAGAAATAATGTTTTTTTTGTTGCTTGTTTTGCATGTTATTTTGGCATTAATATACAGTTGAAGTCGGAAGTTTACATACACCTTAGCCAAATACATTTAAACTCAGTTCTTCACAATTCCTGACATTTAATCCTAGTAGAAATTCCCTGTTTTAGGTCAGTTAGGATCACCACTTTATTTTAAGAATGTGAAATGTCAGAATAATAGTAGAGAGAATTATTTATTTCAGCTTTTATATA